>NW_023994266.1:0-200000 GCF_015586225.1 Lucilia sericata
GAGTTATTAACGAAAAACTAATTTCCTGGAATATACACCTTTGTATGGGGGCTATGGGAAATATTGGATCAATTGTTATGAGTTTGAACATACTTGCACCCTGGCACAAAAAAATAATGTGTGGCAAAATTCATCGTCGTGAACCGGTTTTATTGGTTTTCAATACCAAACTGTACCGGATAATAAAGAATGTTTTTGTGAATTTCGTGAATTTCTATTGCTTCGTTTTAACGTGAGCGTGTTTTACACAGACAGACGGACGGACATAGCTAAATCGACTCAGAATTTCATAAGGATCAAGAATATATATACTTTGTTCGGTGCCAGATGAATATTTCTTGGTGTTACACACAGAATGACAAAATATATACCCTCTATCACCACTGATGGTGGTGGAGAGTATAATAAAAATAAAAGGTACTCTCTTTTTTAAATGAATGAACTCTTTCAGAATTCTTTACAATATCCTCTTCCGGCGTTTAGTAAAAATATGACCGAAGTAGGTAGTTGTTTGAACTATGTGTTAAAAGTAAAATTTTTTTATTATTATTATATAATAAGGGAGTGTATTTTAAAATTGTAGAAAATGGGTGATTGGTGTACCATTGTACATTGAATTGTACCAACAAAAGAACAATTGCATCAATTTTGCCAACCCTTTTAACAAAAATTGATTTCGTCTTAAACTCAATTGATTCTCCTTTCGTTACCGCTGTGCAATTGAAATATGGATGTCTCAATTGCCAAAACAAAAGAAGTAAAGCAGTCAAGAGCAGAATTGCGATTCGAATGCACGCATGTATAGGTCTGAAAATTCTGCTGACGCTTCGTTGGCACACGTACACAGTGTTGCCATTTTAGCACTTTCAGTGTTAGATTTAGCATTCGTGAAGATGCATTGAAGTTTTTAAAAATTATGCTAAATGCTTTTTAGCATGATTTGCTTGATAAAAAAAATCAAATATATTTCTATGTTTTTTATAAAAATTAAGTATAGTTTAACTGATAAAAATATTATTGAAAATCAGTGGTTGGATATTACAAAACAACATTATGACAAAAATCTGATACAATGGCTTTTTAAATTTAAGTATATAATTTTGAAAATTTTATCGGTGATAATTAATTTAATGATTTGTCTATTTTTGTATTGTCATTACTCATTTCATCTTTTTCTAATGCCGAACTTGAAAGGCTTTTTATATCAAAGGCTATAATTAAAATAAAATTCGAAATCGTATTAAAGCTGAATTTTTATGTTCAATAATACAAATTCGAAAAGAGTTGAAATTCGAAAATGCATGCTGTTAAAATTAAAGCCTTTTTAAAAATCTTTTACAAAATAAAATGTTGTTTATGAATATATAAAAAATTATATTACAAATAAAATACGATCATTTGAAAAATATCAAAATGAGGATTACGATGAAGATATAGTACCAGAAATATTGGAGTCATGCACTACATCATCAGTATTTTAATAAAAACTAGAAAAAAACAAACATTTATATTGTTTTGTTAGATTAAAAAATTTTAGCACTTTTTTCTTCCGTAGAACATTTTAGCACTTAGTTTTTCATGTTTTAGCATATTTTGAAATTCATTTTCTGGCAACACTGCACGTACACAATACCCAGCAGTTCAGGCGGACAGTCCCGAACTCACTATTTAGCCTACCACATAGGGTTTACCCCTAGCCACCGACTGCCCAGGTGACTAGCTACTTTAACATGTGCTTGTCCTACGAGGAAGTCAATCGTCACCCTATAGGTTACAAAGAGACAGACAAGTGTTTTTTTAAGTGTCCTCTCTCTCTCTCTCTCTCGCTTACAAGGGGACACTAAAGTGACGATTACCTTCACCCTCGTTTATAAAGAGTACATCCGTAACGAAAGACGAATTAGAGCACACCAGGTGGTTTAACATAAGTGGAAATCACTGTCTTTTTCCTATGCATTGACTCTTTGTCGAACAGCAGGGTAAGCTTTCGTGTATTGGTGTGTCTGTGTTTAAGTGAAATGAAAACTTGTTGTTGTTTTGTATACAAATAGCAAAATGTTTGATGTTAATTGGGAAAATTGTTCAAAATAATTGTTTAATTATAAAAAAAACATTAAAAAATTAAAGAGAATTATAATTTTTATAGATTATATTCATTATTTATAAAATATTTAGTTTTTCATGAAATTACATTTTATTTTTCCACTCTTTATTGAAAAAAAAATATTGAAATAATTTATTAATGTATGTACATTAAAGCCCCCTTCACACGAGCACACAAGTAATAAGATCTGTCAAAATTTTGTGTAGAAGAGAACGGATGGGATCGTCTAAACGCAATATGTAATGAAACCATCACACATTGAGAGAAAATACGGATGGAAAAATTTGACAGTCGTATGGCTCTCTTCATTTTTTGAAATGATTCAAAAAACAAGCATTAGTCAAGTCGCATTAGATCAGGGATGTATTTTTATATAAACACATACAAAAAAAGTGAAACAGCTGTTCCATCTTACTTTGTTATTGTTTTATACCAATCGTGTAAACACAAAAAATATAAATCATACGACTTTTATTCACTTTTTTGTCATACGGATGGAATTTCATTTTACTTTTTCATTAGACTTGTCGTACGTAAAGTGTGACCGTGTGAAGGGCCCTTAATGGTGTATTTGCACGCAAAGTATTTTATTTTGTTTCTGAACAACTTTTTACAGTGTACTAATACTAAGTTGACTTGAATACGGTTCTCTGCTGCTTAATACACACAATATATACTTGATACTATGTGTCTGTCCACCACTGAAGTAAAGAAATAATATGAGAAAAATAGAAATTAACATATCTCGCATTTACTACAAGACTGCCATAATATAAAATTCGGGGTTTTTGAACCGGTGGTTACAAAACATACTAAATAAAGTCATTCTTATAGATTTATCCACTTTAAAATATTTCTATAAATTTCGGTGTAAGATCGATTCTTCGTTGTAAAAGTAAAAACTAAAATTAAATAAAAAAAAATTAAATTTCAATTTAGATGAGAAGCATATTGAACTCTACTATCTGAATCTAGTTTAATTTTTCAAATCCCTTGTTTTATTTAAAAGTTATTTAAAAAATAATAAAATATCATTAAACATTCCTAGAAATTTTTCGCGAAACGACTTTTTTGGATTATGCTGGTCTTGTAGTAAATGTGCGATATGTGCTATTATTTACTTTTCAATATATGTATATATAGTAAATATATAAAAAAATGTACGAAGTTAATAATTTTGGTAAATAAAGCGTCCATATTATAATCAGTTTGATCTCAGTTGTTAAACTGTGTAAGAAAAATGCTGCAATTGGGAAAAGTATGGTTGAGTACCGTTTGAAACGGTAAACGGTAACGTTAATTTTAATTATTTCGGTAACGTTAAAATGGTATTCATCAGTTTTAATATTTTAACAAAGTAATACCAAATCAATTTTACAAAGGCGTGTAAAAACAAAAATTGCAAACTGCATGCTTAATTAACTATAACAATAAATTTCGGATCAAATTTCTAACTCTCTGATCTGTCTGACATTAAATTTGACATAGTTATGGTATAATAACCAGTTAAGTTGTCGCGAAATGTGCATTGTTCTTAAAATGAAATCAATATTTTTACTAGATTACTTATATTATTAAAGGTGAAAGTACACAACTTTTCGCGCGTTATAAGCTGCAAGTTTCACACCACGCGTCATTTTGATCTTTCTTTTAAGATTTTTATTATTATTTCTTTTTAAAAACTCAAAATTTTAAGTTTTTGTTTATATTTTTAATATTTTTCTTTCATTGTTGGTGAAATTTATTTCATTTTAGTTTATTCTTATTCTACACAAAATAAAACCCTGATCATCTGCCGACGCATTACAAACTACAACGCGTGTTGTGTACATCCATATTAACCCTCTATAACATTTAATATAATACAGGCAACATAACGGTTATGTCTCTCAAATTTCTATATTTACAGTTATTGTGACTTATCGGATTATGTAAACTGTTGTATACATTCTATTCTTTCTATCAAGTCCAACTCAAGATGTTGAGTTTCAGAGGGTTAACTTGTATTATAGCGGTAACGGTTGTAGATTTTAATAGTTATTTTAGCGGTAACGGTAGCCGGCATTAAAAACAATTTTAAAATATGACAAGTAAGAGTGTTATATTAGGCTATGCCGAATCTGATATACCCACCATCAAGCCGTATGCCGTAAATTAAAAGCTTCCTTAGGGGATTTTCGTTCACACTAAACTTGTTTATGTTGAATTTCATTGCTGCACTCATATTTTTAAGCCTGTAAGTATAGTTACTAGATTTCTATTCTTATAAAACATGTCTGTATAGAATATCATCGATGTACTAGTATTTTTAAGAATGCCTTATATGGGGGGTTAGGTCCAACTATGGACCGATCTTCATAAACTTTCTAAAGGGATTTTGTAAAATTGTGTACAATTTTAACCGTCTATCTCTTTTCGTTCGAACCCTATCGTGCTTTCAACATATTTCTATTTCGATGTGTTACAAACGGAATGACAAAATCAATATACCACCCCCTTTATTGATGGTGTGTATAAAAGTGAGCATTTGTCGAAACCACTAAATGAAAACGTTCACTTTCATCAACGACTAGACTATATGAGATTGCAATAGTTCCGCGCAAGTCTCCAGACATTGGTGGTGTATTTATTGAAAGGATGCTCTCAACAACCTACTAGTTGTTGCCATGTACTGCACTATTTGTTGTTTGTTGTCTAACTTTTACAGTTCATCATGAAACGTTTGATTGTTAACAACAGCTGCATCTAAATTAATCAACAAAATAAATTTGTTGGAAATGTCAATTGGATAAAACCTATTAACAGAATTAATAAATAAAAAAGTGATATAAATATTATTAAATAATTAATTTATTTTCATCATCTAATTTATATCAAAGTAAATAGAAACAAAACTAACAATTTAAATAAATTCGTAGATAAATTAATATGTTATTGTCTTTATATGAAGTACATACATATGTATGTATGTACTATATATTGCAATTTCAAATATCCTTGTCGAATAAGAAGTTATCATGTTTATTTGTCTATGATGTTCATATAATAAAAAAATATTCTGTGGCTCTACTCACAATTTGTTATAAACGTACATATGTATGTATGTATGTGTATATGTGCATAGAACCTTTTTCAGGTCTTCCAATTGCATTTGCATTGAATGGGTGCAACCTTTGAGTCCAATCGGAATATTTTTGATTTCTTCCTTCTCGCTCGACAAGATTACTAAACAAGGCATAAAACATTAATAACGATTTAGTAGGTTTTATGTCAATAATTGCAAAGATTTATCTTGTAAAAATTCGAAATGAATATTAATGTTTTATATCTTATCTATATATCTTTAAAAAAATTCCTATTTGATAAATATATTTTACTGACATCCGGTAGGGTAGTTGGTAGTGTGTTGACTTATTAGCCTGGGGGTTGTGTGTTCCATTCCCACCAGAGACTTTGGTCTGCTTCACTACAACTGGCGTATGGTTAGCAAAACCCTGCTCGGTATTTAGATCTTAATTTGTTTCATGTATTTTATTTTCATTTAAGGCGGAAAAACATTTAATGTTTGCGTCCAACTGCCGTTGCCGATGTGTAAATAAAGTAATTAAATGCGATTTAAAAATATATGAAAATATTTAAACATTTTAAAAATGGTGTTTTTCACACATATAAATCACAATAAAACAAACAAAAAAGAAAAAAAATAATAATTTTAATGGGTTTATATTGTCTTTTCGTGATTTTGTTTACCTCCGATTTCTTCTAAAAATGCCGTTTGCTCTATACGCCACCTCAAGTAAAGTAGCATTAGGGAGAATCCATATCAAAACGGACAGAAAACAGCCTTTTCGGATTTATCATCTCCGATCTTATTGACATTTCCGACACATATTATGGTTTGAAAGTGTTCCTCAAATCAATGACTTTTTGATCAAAATCCCGTTCCAGACCAGAAATATCGCGCTTTGAAAATTGTAAAATATGTTAAAATTGCCTAAAAGTATATGCATATAATTGCCCATAACTTTGAAATTCCTTTAAGTACAGGCCATTTTTTGATTTCGTTTTAAAGCCAATGAATTTTCATAGTGTATTGTTCAATGTGCAAATATATCAGGCAGCCCCGTATTAATAATTAGAAATAGACATGGTATGAGGATACCTGTACTCTCCCCTATATTTTAATGAAATTTTTTCGATGGAGACTCGTGTAGTTCAGGAGTTATTAACCAAAACATAATTTAAAGCAAGTTTTTTATACAAAATCGTATAAAAAATTAAACAAACAGAAAAAAATACAAAGTAGAATCAATTTCAATTTATATGGAAAATGCTATTTATTTCTTAAATTGCAGACCAATTTAAATAAAGTGTACAATAAAATTATTTAGCATTACTGAAAATTAACTTTGTTACCACCCTCTTAAAATACAAGGTGAGGTACGTGGTGTTAAATGAGAGAACTTCGAGTATAAAAAAGCTTCACAATTTTTCAATAATTTTCTTGTACATTTCATTTAAACAGGATCAGTGGTTTATGAGAAATAATGTAATTTACGGCGTCCTGAAATAACTCCCCAAAACAAAAATGAAATAACACCTCAAATTTGGGGACTTATTTCATTATGAAATAACTCCCCAGTTTAAAAATGAAAAAAAAAGTCCCAACGAAATGAAATAACTCCCTAAATTGAAATGAAATAATACCCCATTGTTGGGGAATTATTTCATAAGAAACAAATCCCAATTTTAAAATTAAATGAGTTCACATTTAATAATTTGACATCGGTTTTAGTGACGGCATCGTGAAATAACTCCCCAACACAAAAATGAAATAACTTCTCAAATTTGGGGACTTATTTCATTATGAAATCATTCCCAAATTTAAAAATAAAAAAAAATCAAAGATATGACATAACTCCCTAAACTAAAATTAAATAACGGCGTCATGAAATAACTTCCCACGAAATAACTTCCCAAAACAAAAAATGAAATAACTCCACAAATTTGGAGACTTATTTCATTATGAAATAACTCCCCAATTTAAAATTTAAACTCCCAATTGTTGGGGATTATTTCATTTTCCACTTTAGGAGTCATTTTACTTTTAAAGCTAATTTTTAGAGGAATTGGGGGTTATTTAATTTTCTTCGTGGGGAGTTATTTCATTTGGGAGTTATTTCACTGTACCATATTTATTAAGCAAAGCCGCTGTTGGACATACCATAGAGTAGAAAGTCCTTGCGCCCGGCTGTTAAACTGAAATGTATTTGCTTTGTATTGCTGTATGTACTTTGAAGCCCCCACTCGAATACATGAGCGACCTACTTTTTTAAGAAGTCACTAAAACCGACTTGTTTCATAATTTGTTATTTTTTATTTCTAGATGTCGAATTTCTTAAATGGGAACTTATTTAATTTTAAAGTTAGAGATTTGTTTCACATGAAATAAATCCCCAAAAATAAGGTGTTATTTCATTATAATTTAGGAAGTTATTTCATTTTGTTGCGGCTTTTTTTCATTTTTAATTTAGGGAATTATTTCATAATGAAATAAGTCCCCAAATTTGGAGGAGTTATTTCAGGCGTCATGAAATAACTCCCCACGAAATAACTCCCCAAAACAAAAATGAAATAAGTCCTCAAATTTGGGGACATATTTCATTATGAAATACTTCCCCAATTTAAAAATGAAAAAAAGCCCCAACGAAATGAAATAACTTCCTAAATTAAAATGAAATAACATCCCATTTTTGGGGATTTATTTCATATGAAACAAATCCCTAATTTTAAAATGAAATAAGTTCCCATTTAAAAATAACAAATTATGGAACAAATCGGTTTTAGTGACATTTCTAAAAAAAGTAGGTGGCTCATACTTTCGAGTGGGGCTTCAAAGTTTTTTACATTTCAGTTTAATCGCTTAATAAAGATTCCCTTAATAGCAGGCCTGCGGCCGGGCGCAAGGACTTTCTACTCTATGGTATGTCCAACGACGGCTTCGCTTAATAAATATTTCCTACATAGCCGGCCTGCGGCCGGACGCAAGGATTTACCACTCTATAATATGACCAACACCGGCTTCGCTTAGTAAAGATTTCCTAAATAGCCGGCCTAAGGCCGAACACTCTTGATACAGGGAGAGTGTATTCTTAGCGAAACCGGTGTCTAATGTACCCCAGAGGGGTGCCCCCGGCCAAAGGCCGGTTATCAGACATCTATTTTTTATTTCATGTGACAAAAGTAATATAATGAAATTACTCCCCAAAAATATTTTTAGGGATTTATTTCATTTTTGAATTCTGAGGAATTATTTCATAATGAAATAACTCCCCATTTAAAAAGTGAAATAATGCCCCAAAAAGCGAATTAAATCCCTAAATTTCGTTGTTTTTGCTTTCTGAACAAATTTTTAGGGAGTTATTTCATTTTTGTTTTGGGGAGTTATTTCGTGGGGAGTTATTTCATGACGCCGTTATTTCATTTTTGTTTTGGGGAGTTATTTCGGTTATCAAACATATATTTTTTTATTTCATGTGATAAATGTAATATAACGAAATAACTCCCCAAAATTTTTTTAGTTAATATTTCCCAAATAGCCAGCCTACAACCGGACACAAGGACTTGCCACTCTATAATATGTCCAATACCGCTCTTGATACACGGAGAGTGTATTCTTAGCGAAGCTGGTGTCCAATATACCGCAGAGGAGAAACCCCTTGCCACCGGCCGAACGCCGGATATCAAACATGGCATGAAATAACTCCCCACGAAATAACCCCCCAAAACAGAAATTAAAAATCACCCATAAAATTTGTTCAGAAAGCAAAAACAACGAAATTTGGGAATTTAATTCGCTTTTTGGGGCATTGTTTCACATTAAAATGGGGAGTTATTTCATTATGAAATAATTCCTCAAAATTCAAAAATGAAATAAATCCCTAAAAATATTTTTAGGGATTTATTTATATTTCGGTTTTCTCCTCTGAGGTGTATTGGACGGTACAGTGAAATAACTCCCAAATGAAATAATTCCCCATGATGAAAATGAAATAACTCCAAATTCCTCCAAAAATTAGCTTTAAAAATGAAATAACTGGCGTCATGAAGTAACTCCCCACGAAATAACTCCCTAAAACAAAAATGAAATGACTCCTTACAAATTTGTTCAGAAAGCAACAAAAACGAAATTTTGGGATTTAATTCGTTTTTTGGGGTATTATTTTACATTTAAAATGGGGAGTTATTTCATTATGAAATAATTCCTAAAATTCAAAAATGAAATAAATCCCTAAAAATATTTTTGGGGAGTTATTTCATTATATTACTTTTATCACACGAAATAAAAAATATATGTCTTATAGGCGGCCTTCGGTCGGGCGCAAGGTATTTATCCACTGGGGTACATTATAAACCGGCTTCGCTAAGAATACCTCACCCTGTATCAAAAGTGTTCGGCCTTAGTCCGGCTATTTAGGAAATATTTACAAAGCGAAGCCGGTGTTGGTCATGTTATAGAGTGGTAAGTCCTTGCGTCCGGTCGTAGGCCGGCTATTTAGAAAATATTTATTAAGCGAAGCCGTTGTTGGACATACCATAGAGTTGTTCATACGAAATAAATCCCCAAAAATGGGGTGTTATTTCATTTTAATTTCGGAAGTTATTTCATTTCGTTGAGGCTTTATTTTCATTTTTAAATTGGGGAATTATTTCATAATGATATAATTCCCCAAATTTGAGGACTTATTTCCTTTTGTTTCATAGTTCGTACGAAATAAATCCCCAAAAATGGGGTGTTATTTCATTTTAATTTAGGAAGTTATTTCATTTCGTTGAGGCTTTTTTTCATTTTTAAATTGGGGAATTATTTCATAATGATATAATTCCCCAAATTTGAGGACTTATTTCCTTTTGTTTTGGGGAGTTATTTCATGTCGCCGAAATAACTCCTAAAGTGAAAAATGAAATTATTCCCAACAATTGGGAGTTTGGGCCTTCTTAAAATTTAAGTACAAAAAATGCGAAATAGGTTCCAATGAAACAAATCTCAAAAAATATGAAATAATTCGCAAGTCGAGGATTTTATTTGCGTAATATAAGTTCCAATGAAATAATTCCAAACAAAAGTGAAATAACTCCCAAAGCTTAAAAAAGGTGTGGGGTATTTCACACACCGACTTCGCTAAATTAAGACTTTTCTTGATAAATGGACTATTTGTATTCCATGGAACTTATGTCACTATACTCATGGACATTATGACAATTATGTAAGTGTCATAGTGTCTATAGAATTTAAATACATTTAAAAGCATTACAATGTTCATAATCATAATGACATAAAATAAAGGGTGTGCACAGAAAAGTCAAATTTAGCGAAGCCGGTGTTCAAAATACCCCAGAGTTTAAAACCCTTGCGCGCGGCCGAACGCCGGCTGTCCGAGACCCTTAAAGAATTTCAAAATGCATTTTCCACCTAAGTTTGAAAAGTTATTACCACAAAATGATGTACGTAACTCCCAACAAGAATGACATAATTTCCAACAATAATAAAATAACTTCCAATCTTAACAAAATGTGCACAAATGAAATTACTCCCAAAACATATGAAATAACTCATATTTTTTAACAAAATTAAATAATTCCCAACTAAAAATTTTATTGGGATTTATTTCATTCGAAGAAATAAAAAAATGAAATAGGTTCCAACAAATTGGGAGTAATTTCATATGAAATAAGTCTCTATTTGTATGGAAAATGCTTTGGGAGTTTTCATTGTACCCGTTGGGAGTTATTTCATTTGGGAGTTATTTCACTGTACCATATTGGACTCCGGCTTAGGCCGGCTATTTAAGAATTATTTATTAAGCGATTAAACTAAAATGTATTAAACTTCGAAGCCCCAATCGAAAATATGCGCGAACTACTTTTATAATATAATTTGATATTTTTTTTAATCGCCAGATGTCAAATTTTTGGAATGGGAACTTATTTTATTTTAAAGTTAGGGATTTGTTTCATATTTCATTCTTATTTAGGGAGTTATTTCATTTCTTTGGGCTTTATTTCATTTTTAAATTGGGGAGTTATTTCATAATGAAATATGTCCGCATATTTGAGGAGTTATTTCATTTTTGTTGTGTAGTTATTTCGTGGGTTATAATTTCATGGCGCCATCAAACATATAATTTTTGTGTGATAAAAGTAATATAAGGAAATAACTCCCCAAAAACATTTTTAGGGATTTATTTCAATTTTGAATTTTAAAGAATTATTTCATAATGAAATAACTTCCTATTTTAAATGTGAAATAATGCCCCAAAAAGCGAATTAAATCCCAAAATTTCGTTGTTTTTGATCTCTGAACAAATTTTTAGGGAGTCTGTTGTTTTCAATCCTCAAGTCCTGTTATAAGGCGTTATTACGAACTCCATTTAATGATATAAAAATTTAATAAAATTTTGATATACAAAAGTTTTAATATTTTAATACAGTAAATAAATGTATAATAAAATTATTAATATTCTTTAAAAGTATCTGTTTTGACAAACCTACCAAATGAAAAAATTCTACCAAATTTGGTAGGAAAAGCCTAAAACGGCAACGCTGACGCCGGGGTCAGGGCTGTTAGGCTTTTTTATGACAAATCGTCAAAATAAATAAATCGTCAAATAAAATAAATAAAAACGTCAAAATCATCACAAAAATTTTAAAAAATCGTCAATAAATCTTCACAAATAATTACGTTAAAATTATGCATATAAGTATACATTTATTCAGAGTTTGGGATTAATGCAATTGATGAAGTTTTTTCTTGGTAGGAATTTTCTCGTTTGGTAGGAAGTTAGTCTAAATTATTATTATTACGAACTCCATTTAATGATTTAAAAATTTAATAAAATTTTGATATACAAAAGTTTTAATATTTTAATACAGTAAATAAATGTATAATAAAATTATTAATATTCTTTAAAAGTATCTGTTTTGACAAACCTACCAAATGAAAAAATTCTACCAAATTTGGTAGGAAAAGCCTAAAACGGCAACGCTGACGCCGGGGTCAGGGCTGTTAGGCTTTTTTATGACAAATCGTCAAAATAAATAAATCGTCAAATAAAATAAATAAAAACGTCAAAATCATCACAAAAATTTTAAAAAATCGTCAATAAATCTTCACAAATAATTACGTTAAAATTATGCATATAAGTATACATTTATTCAGAGTTTGGGATTAATGCAATTGATGAAGTTTTTTCTTGGTAGGAATTTTCTCGTTTGGTAGGAAGTTAGTCTAAATGGATTTTTTTTTTTTGTAGGTGTGTCAAAACACATTCAGAGTATTTTCTGTGAAGACTTTGATCAAATATGAATTGAAATCTGATAAATTGATTAGGGCGTTAAATTAATAAATCAAATAATTAATATTGGTTTTTATCTGAAGAGCATATCTAAAATTTCATCGGGATACTAATATTTGTATTAAGAAAGTTCAAGTAACTTTCTGATGACGATATTATGTGGTGGCTAGGACCAAAGTATGAATTTAATAGAGGAATTTAAAAATATACCTAGTGTTAAAGAGTTTTATATAAAGCTGGGTGAACGATATTGGCTATACTTCAGAGTTGATTCTTGGGAATTTTAAAATTATACGCAATTGATAAATTATTATTCGAAACTTTTTACTTTTTCATTACTCTCCTGTTATATTCTCTTTAAAACATAAATGAGAGATAAACTAAATTTTAATAATGTGATTATTAAAATAACTATAAATATTACTTTTTTTCATTAACAAATTGAACAAATCGTCAATCGTAATTTGGCTAAATTTACAAAAAGAATCGTCAAAATGACGAAAATCGTCACATCTAACACACCTGCCCGGGGTAGTTATGTCCCAGCAGTTAGGGCGGACAGTCCCGAACTCCCTATTTAGCCTACCACATAGGGTTACCCCTAGCCACCGACTGTCCAGATGACTAGCTATTTTAGCATGTGCTTGTCCTACGAGGAAGTCAATCGTCACCCCATAGACAGACAAGTGTTTTTTAAGTGTCCCCTCTGTCGCTTACAAAGGGGACACTAAAATGACGATTACCTTCACCCTCGTTTACAAAGAGTACATCCGTGGCGAAAGACGAATTAGAGCCCACCAGGTGGTTTAACATAAGTGGAAATCACTGTCTTTTTCCTATGCATTGACTCTTTGTCGAACTGTAGGGGTTAATATGTGTGTTCTGGATGAACAACGTGTATTGCGTTAAAATATATGTATGGATAACGGGTATTTTTCAAACACAACAACAATTAAAATCTTCTTCTTCTATATATATAAAAATGAATATGTGTTTGTTTGTATGTTTATATGTTTGGAAGTTATAGACTACTAAACGGCTGTACCGATTTTTTGAAATTTTCACAGCGTATTTCTGTATGTCTGGAATAGGTAATAGGCTACTTTTTATTTTGAAATTTCAAGTGGGCGAGGAGCCACGCCCATATTAAGAAAATATAAAATCCTGATATTTGAGAAAATATAACAGCTAGAGTCCTCAAATTTTGTAGCAGCCACTTTAGTGTCAATATGATTATTTAGGACAAAAGGTAGGCGGACTAGCATTAGGGGGCGTGGTACCTCCCATATAAATTAAATACAGAAATTCGTTTATCTTGGAAACTATTGCAGTTAGAATCTTTTGCACGCATAAATTTAACATTCATTTAAACATTTTGGGTAATAAATTGGAGGACTACCTATGAGGGGAGCGGCACCTCCAATATTAATAAATACAAAAATTCGTTTATCTGGGAAACTTATAGAACTAAATTCTTAAAATTTTGCACGAAGAACTTAAATATTCATCTGAGCATTTTGGAGGAAAAAGAACGGACTTTCATCTGACTTCCATATGAATTGAATAGAAAAAATCGTATATATAAGAAGCTATTAGAGCTAGAATTTCAAATTTTACTTAAAGAACTTTGACATTCATCTGAACATTTAGAGTATAACGGGCGAACTTTCAATGGGGGAGTTGGCACATCCCATATGAATCTATATATATAAAAATGAATGTGTGTTTGTATGTCTGATTGGACTTTATAAACAGCTAAACGGCTGGAGCGATTTTCCTGAAATATTCACAGTATCTTCCTCTGTGTCTGAAAGAACTATAGGCTACCTTTTGTATTAAAATTTCAAGTAGGCGAAGTGCCACGCCCACATACAAAGTTAGTCTTAAAAGTCGCATAACTCAGAAACTGCAACAGCTGGAGTCCTAAAACTTTTTACGGACAACTTTGACATCCATACGAATATGTGTTGACAAAATGGGCGGAATGGCTATAGTGGGCGTGTCACCATAATAGCACCTTTCAATTATAAGGATAAGCAAACAAATAGAAAATAGGTAAATATAAGATTTAAATATGTTCTGTCATACTTAATACTAAAATATGAAAAAGATGAAATTAAAGGACACAGGTTTAAATGAGCATATTTTTGAATGTAATTGAGATATTGGCTTGAAATTTTTTGTAAAGAATCGAGAATTTCCATATCTAACTAAAAATTGATATTAAGGGATAAATATGGACTAAATTGTTGTAGCTATCTGCGACCCTATTAAAATTTTGATATAAATCATAGTTTTAGAAATTAAACAAATATGTAATATATGACAAAATCTTTATTTGTGAACAAAACTCAGTGAAATTTTCAACGCTTGTTAAATTTGTCATTTCAAATAAGAAAATGAAAAAAAAGATTGAAAAGGTCAAAGGGCATCCCGCAATTCCCAAAAATAGGAATGAAAATCCCTAAAATGGGATTTTTTACTTTTTTGCCCATAGGGTCCACATTTCTTTCAGGGCTGGGAAAATACTTTTGGAGTAAATAGAAAACATATTGAGGTTTCCAAAACTGCTTTCAGTTTTCTGATCCCAGCTTTAGGATTTTAGAACATGTCGCCCAAAGTTGAAGTTTTGATAAAAAATAGGTCATATTCGGAAGGACGCAGTGGCAACATTTTCAAAAAATAGGACAAGTCTTTTACGCCAAAGCGTTCTGCGTAAAGATACCTTTTAGAAAACTATAAAACTGTTATATGTTCTTAAAGAAAATTTTATTTTATTAATAAAAGAGTTAAGACACATTTTTGGCAAAAAAACGGCAAAAATCTAAAATTTTTTGAATTTTTAAATTAAAAAACGTATATTTTTGGATCTGTAAATGATATTGATCTGAAATTGTTTGTATATTATTGGAAATTTTGTTGTCTAACTAACAAAAAAAAAAAAAAATTGAGTCCATTTGGTCCAAAATTACGCCCGGTATTCAAAAAAAGGCGGACCAAGGTATGGTAAATTTTGTATCACTAAATTTTTAAATGCCTATAACTCTGATATTATAAGAGATAAGTAGTATGTCCAAGCATGTTTTTTCAAGATCTCGTCGAGCGCTTTCAGAAAATATAAAAATCTTTGGGTGGAAAACAAAAAAATGGCACGAGTTTAAAAATTTTACATGTCGTAGGTACCCTACTTTGAGCCGCCACAGCGCCGTCCATGGGGCATCTGCAGGGTTCATCTTCAAAACTTACACTCGAATACTCCTTGGCTACGCTCACGCCAAATTTTATCCCGATCGGATCAGCCGTTTAGAAATGCCAGATTTATTTCCAAAAAATTTCCATTCTGCCCCACTGTGATTTTCAGAAGTAAACTTCCCTATAACGATTTTGTCGTCATCCTGCAATCGTGAGGAAAATACTACTACGGAGGTGGGTACCTTGGCCTCCGTGTCGGACAATGCGTCAAGTGTACAGCATGCCATTGGCAAAAACATAGGGGGTGAAAGAGAAGGATGTACTCAGAGAGAGCTCTAAGCTACCTCAGCCTTTAAATAAAAGCGAGGGTTTCGACTCTGAATCTTCAGATGACAATAACAACACCGTTATAGCAAATCACAAGAAGGACGAAGTAGAGCAATACACTAATAAATGAAGAATATACGCTTATAATATGCACTATAATGTACTAAAAATGTGAAAAATATCCACCAAAACATCTTTGGCGTCATGAAATAACTCCCCAAAACAAAAATGAAATAAGTCCTCAAATTTGGGGACTTTTTTCATTATGAAATAATTACCCAATTTAAAAATGAATGAGTGTTATATTCGGCTATGCCGAATCTTATATACCCACCATCAAATCACTGTCATATAAATAAACTTTGATATTTTGAATATTTTATTATTATGTATAGATATTACTGAGAACATCATTGTAATATTTGAAAGAGGTCCATTAATGGGGGTTTAACTATTGACAGTGCTCTTTCGAATTAAATATGTTAATTTATATTGGGAGTAGGGTTATATATACACATATGGACAAAAGTCGGTAGGAAGATTTCAGTTTATTTATTTCAAGTTTCATAGATCTACTTGTATTTTTTAGCCAGTAATGAGCATTAAAGTCATTATTCGTATGTTTAAGCCAGTAATCAGCATTATAGTCATTTTCCAAAGAGGACCTTATATGGGGGGTAGGGCCAATTATGGACCGATCCACATAAAATTTGGTAAAGAGATTTTGGCTCATATAAAACTTACTTCTGTAAAATTTCATCGCTATATTCGTATTTTTAAACCAGTAATGAGCGTTAAAGTAATTTTATGGAGGGGACCTTATATGGGGAGTAGGGGCAATTATGGACCGTTCCACATGAAATTTTGTGGAGAGATTTTTACTCGTATGAAACTTACTCATGTCAAATTTCATCGCTATACTCGTATTTTTACG
Organism: Lucilia sericata; assembly: GCF_015586225.1. Taxonomy (NCBI): domain Eukaryota; kingdom Metazoa; phylum Arthropoda; class Insecta; order Diptera; family Calliphoridae; genus Lucilia; species Lucilia sericata. The sequence goes on from NW_023994266.1 coordinate 16,913, forward strand.
CCAATAATGAGCGTTAAAGTCATTTTCTGAAGGGGATCTTATATGGGGGGTAGGGCCAATTATGGATCGATCCACATAAAATTTGGTAAAGAGATTTTGGCTCATATAAAACTTACTTCTGTGAAATTCCATCGCTATATTCGTATTTTTAAGCCAGTAATGAGCGTTAAAGTAATTTTATGGAGGGGACCTTATATGGGGGGTAGGGGCAATTATGGACCGATCCACATGAAATTTAGTGGAGAGATTTTTACTAGTATGAAACTTACTTATGTCAAATTTCATCGTTATACTCGTATTTTTACGCCAATAATGAGCGTTAAAGTCATTTTCTGAAGGGAACTTTATATGGGGGGTAGGGCCAATTATGAACCGATCCACATAAAATTTGGTAGAGAGATTTTGGCTCATATAAAACTTACTTGTGTCAAATTTCATCGCTATACTCGTATTTTTACGCCAATAATGACCGTTAATGTCATTTTCTGAAGGGGACCTTATATGGGGGGTAGGGTCAATTATGAACCGATCCACATATAGTTTGGTGGAGAGATATTGGCTTGCAAGAAACCCATGTTTAGCAAATTTCGTCGCTATATTCGTATGTTTAAGCCAGTAATCAGAATTATAGTAATTTTCAAAAGGGGACCTTATATGGGGGGTAGGGCCAATTGTGGTTCTATGTCCGACATAATTCAGAATTTTATTTCGGAGGTCAAAAAACTGACTTATGCTAAATTTTGTGCCATTTGCTTCATAAACAACGAATTTGTGAATGTTTGAAGCTTTTTACACAATATTCCGGGGGTACATTTGTATGGGGGCTATGTGAAATCGTTGACCGATTTTGCCCATTTTCAATACCAAACATTTCTGATCAGTAAAAAATATTTTTGGAAAATTTCATCTCAATATCTCTTTTTTTGTGGACGCTATCGTGCCAACAACAGACAGACGGACAGACGGACGGACATAGCTAGATCGTCTTAGAATCTTACGAGGTCCCAGAATATATATACTTTATGGGGTCTGTGAACAATATTTCGATGTGTTACACACGGAATGACAAAATCAATATACCCCCCATCTTTTTTGATGGTGGGTATAAAAAAAGCCCCAACGAAATAAAATAACACCCCATTTTTGGGAATTTATTTCATATGAAACAAGTCCCTAATTTTAAAATGAAATAAGTTCCCATTTCAAAATAACAAATTATGGAACAAGTCGGTTTTAGTGACATTTCTAAAAAAAGTAGGTCGCTCATACTTTCGAGTGGGGCTTCAAAGTTTAATACATTTCAGTTTAATCGCTTAATAAACATTCCCTTAATAGCCGAACTGCGGCCGGGCGCAAGGACTTTCTACACTATGGTATGTCCAACAACGACTTCGCTTAGTAAAGATTTCCTAAATAGCCGGCCTAAGGCCGAACACTTTTGATACAGGGAGAGTGTATTCTTAGCGAAGCCGGTGTTCAATGTACATCAGAGGATAAAACCTTTGCGCCCGGCCGAAGGCCAGCTATCAGATATATATTATTATTTCGTGTGACAAAAGTAATATAATGAAATAACTCCCCCAAAAATATTTTTAGGGATTTATTTAATTTTTGAATTTTGAGGAATTATTTCATAATGAAATAACTCCCCATTTTAAATGTGAAATAATGCCCCAAAAAGGAATTAAATCCCCAAATTTCGTTGTTTTTGCTTTCTGAATAAATTTTTAGGGAGTTATTTCATTTTGTTTTGGGGAGTTATTTCATGACGCCATAATATTTACTTATGAAATTTAAATAAAATTGCACTTGTTATCACAAATTTTTTTTTATCATATTTAAGTAAGATATTTAGAACTTAAGTTTTCGACAAAAAATATATAAGTAGGTTCTTGATGACAGAGCTACTGCTTTGTACCAATTTAACGGAACCACGATCTCGAGAATGACAATATGTAATTATAATGTCTAGAGAACATCTTTAAATAGTATATATTTATATTTTCTGAAAGTGGGAAAGCTTACTTACATTTGCGAATTAAAACCAGAAAGTATAGTCGGACATAGCCGGCCATATGACACCCTTCACCAATTACGAATATACTTAAAATATGTTGAGTTTTTCTTTAATTATATTTAAACAATTTTTTAATGTAAAATTGATTTTTTGAAAGATGGTTTAAATGGTTATGTGGCGAGGGTAAAACCTAGTCCGATCCTCATAAAATTTAGTGAATGGATGTATTTTAGTATAAATTATATTTATTCTGAATTTTATGGTGTGGTAATGTTTTCATGAGAATTATGAACGTTAAAGACATTTTCTGAAGAATATTTTGTATGGGGCTAGGGTGAGAGATGTGAGTGCCAAATTTCGTCAAGTTATCGGTTTATATGGACACACAGATGAACAGTCTCAGAAAGTTATTCTGAGCCGATACTTTAAGGTGGGACCAATATTTTTGGAAGTTACAACCATCAGCCATAAGGGTTTTAAAAAAATAACTAAAACTCTGTAAAATTTAATATCATAGGTTCACAGATGGTATTTTTTGTTAGAATTTTTGTATATTTATTTCAAATACATATGTATGTAAATATGAAATTTATTGTAAAAATATTTAATAAATAAGAAACAAAATACAATTTGTGTTAGAAAAATTCGAAAATATGCGATAAAAATGTTAGAAATGTGCAAAATATATGCAATTTAAAGCAAAATATTCTATTTATGCATTTATAACAAAATATGCGAAAAGAAAAATAGTCAAAAGTTATTTTGAGTTACTGGCCTGGCCTGGTGATAGCATAGCTAAACTACCTATTACTAAGAAAAGACTATATGGAGCACAGAGGAGGAAATTGAAAAAGATGCTTCAGGATATCATGGTTAATCAATCCCATGACACTCCTAAGGAAAAAACGGACTCTCTCATAAGATCATTGGCAAAGATGATCAGGTCTCCCGAGGAGTTGAGAACTGAGATTACGCCTAAGAAGAAAAAGAGCTCCCTGTCTTCTAATACGCAGTCGAAGCCAAGCCACACTTCACTCAAAGGAACCTCAAGTCAGAATTCTGCGAGTAAGGTTAACAATGCCAGGCCAGATATTTCGAAGACGAACACGTCGGCGAAACCAACCTCGAAGGTAAGGGTATCTCAAAAGAAGCCCCGAAAAACGGGGAAGGAGAAGCTAGACGGTGGAAAAGGAAAAGAGCCACCATCTTACGCCAAAGTTGCCAGATGAAGACACCGGGACGATCTCTGCTTTGCAGTTTATACCGGTACCAGTAATCCGACAGGCAAAATTCCAATAGACCAGTAGAGTAATGTAGTAGATCTGGTGAACAATTATATAGTGGACCATGCAATCGCTTCAAAGGGCAAACAACCAATCGAGAGTGTGAGCTGTGAGTTCAGCATGCGTGTGATGTTGATGAGGTTGGCATCTCACCAATGTGTTGGCACCCTAAATAACTTGGTGGAAAGTATCCCTCCTCCCTGGGACGTGGCTAAGCTGGTACTGGCAAAGAAGAGTGAACTTCCGGTGCTCTTAAAGTCCACTGTACAGCTGCTCTTTCCAAATTTGGGAAGGCGCCGATTGAAAGGGCTGTCAAAACTGGCTCCGACAGGGACTCTGAAACACTTACGACCCAAAAGCATCGTTAGAAAGTACTGGTAATGTTGAGGAGCCAAATCCTAAAATCGTAGAAATTGGGAAGGTGTCATATTCCAATGCCAGATAAGGACACCGCAGTGCCATCAATAGTACCCACTGCATCAATAGCCACTTTTGTCAAGTCCAAAGTGCGAGGACGTGAAAACCAAGTGGCTGGAAGACAGTTTAATGGATGACCACGATTGAGGTTATCCAAATAAATCTCCATCGGAGCGAGACGGCTACCAACGCTCTGATGGCTAAAATTAACACAGGTAAAATACATATAGCTTTAATCCAGGAACCTTGGACGATTCGCAATAAGGTTTCTGGATTAAATCACGTAAATTTCCAACTTTTTTACGCTGATACATGTATCTTATGTCACAAGAACTTATGTTTCCTCCTCTTAACAGGATTATCCATATCGTATGCAACCGTACTGAAGCAAGGTAGTGGCAACATATATCTCGCTTCCGTTTACCTGAGAAATATTGTAATAGCTTGTGATGCAAATTCCCACCATGTAGCTTGGGGTAGTACAAACACCAATCGCAGGGGACAAGCCCTTATGGATTTCCTTAATACTAAGGACTTGATCACATTGAACTTAGGTAATAAAGCTACCTTTGTCAATAAAATCAGAGAAGAAGTATTAGATATAACTATAAACTCTCATTTCCCACCTGGTATATCGAATAACTTAGATGAACCGATATTGGAGGAAGGGGAGGCTAATACGGAAATAGTTATTACATCTGACATGGTTAAAGGGGAAATCAAGAGTTTTGCCCCCTATAAAGCTGCAGCGCCGGATGGCAGTTTCCCGGCACTTTTGCAGATGGAGGCGGGACTGGTTTCCGTACATTTGTCTCAGATATTCACTGCATGCTTGAAATTCACAGTTAAATGGCAGGATGCAAGGGTAATATTTATTGCGTCATAATATAACTCCCCAAAACAAAAATGAAATAACTCTCTAAAAATTTGTTCAGAAAGCAAAAATAACGAAATTTGGGGATTTAATTCGTTTTTTGGGGCATTATTTCACATATAAAATGGGGAGTAGGCTGGCTATTTGGGAAATATTTACAAAAAAATTTTGGGGAGTTATTTCGTTATATTACATTTATCAAATGAAATAAAAAAATATATGTTTGATAACCGGCCTTCCGCCGGGCGTGACAGCTGGCGTCATGAAATAACTCCCCAAAACAAAAATGAAATAACTCCTCAAAAAAATGAAATAACTCCTAAATTAAAAAAGCCCCAACAAAATGAAATAACTTCCTAAATTATAATGAAATAACTCCCCACGAAAGAACTCCCCAAAACAAAAACTCCCTAAAAATTTGTTCAGAAAGCAAAAACAACGAAATTTGGGGTTTTAATTCGTTTTTTGGGGCATTATTTCACATTTAAAATGGGGAGTTATTTCATTATGAAATAATTCCTCAAAATTCAAAAATTAAATAAATCCCTAAAAATATTTAGGGCTTCGCTAAGAGTACACTCTCCTTGTATTAAGAGTGTTGGGCCTTAGGCCGGCTATTTAGGAAATCTTTACTAAGCGAAGCCGGTGTTGGTCATATTATAGAGTGGTAAATCCTTGCGTCCGGCCGTAGGCCATCTATTTAGGAAATATTTATTAAGCGAAGCCGTCGTTGGACATACCATAGAGTAGAAAGTCCTTGCGCCCGGCCGTAGGCCGGCTATTAAGCGAATCTTTATTAAGCGATTAAACTGAAATGTAATAAACTTTGAAGCCCCACTCGAAAGTATGAGCAACCTACTTTTTTTTTAGAAATGTCACTAAAACCGATTTGTTCCATAATTTGTTATTTTTAAATGGGAACTTATTTCATTTCAAAATTAGGAATTTGTTTCATATGAAATAAATCCCCAAAAATGGGGTGTTATTTCATTTTAATTTTGGAAGTTGTTTCATTTCGTTGGGGTTTTTTCATTTTAAATTGGGGAATTATTTCATAATGAAATAAGTCCCCAAATTTGAGTACTTATTTCATTTTTGTTTTGGGGAGTTATTTCATGACGCCAATATTTATACCCAAACCTGGAAAATCTAGCTATGCGACACCAAAGTCCTATCGACCGATACAGATACTCTTATCCAATCCCTAGACCAGTTTTATGTTGACCGGGTGCTCCGTAACTGGATCAAAGACATGCTAAGGCAAGAGGTACGATATATATCAGGAAAAAGGTATTTCGCAGTATACCACAGGGTGCATTTTGTCACCTTTACTCTGAAACGATTAATAACATCCTAAGAATCCTAATCGAGAAAGTACTTAGACCTGTCTGCTATGCAGAAGATGTCGTAATACTTTTACAGGGAAAGGAGCCAAATTACTTGTGTAGAAGAGCTGAGAGGATCTGAATAGGGCCTTGAGCTGGGCTCAACCGAGAGGCCTCAATGTTAACCCGACAAAAACGGAAATCTGTCTTTCACAAGAAAGACAAAATTTTCTACGTATACTGAACCTTGCTTCCTGGGCAAGAAGATACCAGTGACAGACAAAGTTAAGTACTTAGGTGTAATCCTCGATCGGAAATTAAAATGGAGACACCACATAGAGGATAGGATCAACAAGGCACATCGGTGCATGCTATAGGCATGAAATGGGGTTTTAGTCCTACTATGACAAATTGGCTTTATAAAAGTGTAATTAAACCAAATTTAGCTTATGCTTCAATAATCTGGTGGACTGCTTTAGACAAAAAGTGCAATATCAAACTATTAGAGGGTGTTCAGCGTACATTCCGCTTGGGTATAAGTGGTTGAAGTTAATTTATTTTATATAAATATTTATTGATTATTATAACTTCTTTTTACAAAATTTATTTCTTTAATGAAAAATTATAAAGACAAGTTTGAAAAAAAAAAATATAAAACTTGATTTAAAAACATAATAACATAAAGTAAATAATACAAGTTTTTAAAAGAAATAGAAGTATGTAGTGAAACACTACATTACTCCCCCACCAGTAATATAATTAAAAGAAAAATAATTTATTATTGAATGTGAAAGGTTGTATTAGGTTTATTATTTGATAGTTGTGTTGATTTGTCAATATGTGCTGGTTTTAGTAGATCAATTGAATGAGTTTTAATAACATTACCACATTGGGCATTCTAAACTGTTCGGTCTAAGTATTTTAACAAAAACATATTCACAATTCCAAAGATCTTTAGGTATAAAACAATTATTACTATTACTATGATGAATAACTTTGCTTTGAACTGTATTAAAATTTGATTTTAATCTTTGTTTGTTTCTCAATGTTTGACCATAAACTAATTCAGAAGGACAACATTTGAGTTCTTCCTTTATGGTTGATCGAATTCCCAACAAAGTAATTGTTCAGACCAATTTTTCACATTGTTGCTATATTTAAAAGCAGTTTTTAATTATCGATGAAAGCGTTCAATCATTCCATTCGCTTGCGGGTGATAACTGGATGTATGGATTTTATGTGTTCCCAAGAACTTCGTTAAATCATTAAATAATTTAGATGTAAATTGTGTTCCTTGGTCAACCGTAATTTTAAGTGGAACGCCAAATCTAGGGATATAATTGTATGCGAAAGTATTTACTATTGTTTGGGCTGTAATATCTTTAATTGGGTATGCTTCCGGCCACCTGGTGAATCTGTAAATTATTGTCAAAATATATTTATTTCCATTTGAAACTGGAAAAGATCCGACAATGTCCATGTGTATGTGTTCAAACCTTGCTTGTGGAATATTTATTTTTTTATGTCAGATTTAGTATATCTTTGGATCTTTGATTTTTGACAATCAATGCAGTTTATATCGCATTGATGGACAAAAATATTTACTTTGTATCAATTTTCGTGTTGCACGAATTCCTGGATGTGATATAGAATGTAAATTATGAAAAACTGTTTTTCTTAAAGAGAGTGGAACAAAGGGACGATTAGTTTTATCTAAAATGTCACACCATATTTTAAAAATTAGTGATGGAATATTAACTTCTTTTAAATTATTTTTTGTTTTCTTATCACTTATAAGATTTTTTAATTCCTCATCTGCTTGCTGTTCTTTATAAAGTACTTCCAAGTTAATATTTTGATTAGAAAAAGCAAAAATTTCAGGCGGTCTGGAAAGAGTATCCGCTACAATATTATCTTTTCCATTTATAAAACATATATTTGAAGTAAATTGGGCTATGTATTCTAAATGACGAGTATATCGTGGAGATCTTTCAACTTTAGAATCCAAAACATATGTAAGAGGTTTGTGATCTGTAAGAATTGAAAATTCTCTTCCCTCCAAAAAGTGTCTAACGTGTTTTACGGACGAATAAATCGCTAAAAGCTCTCTGTCAAATGTAGAATATTTGCACTCAGTTGAAGTTATTTTTTTAGAAAAATATGCAAGTGGTTCAACTTTATTGTTTTTACATTGTTCTAAAACAGCTCCAATGGCTAAATTAGATGCATCTACAGCTAAAGTAGGTAAGCGTTTTTATCAAAATGAGTAAGTAAGGTTTTCTCGGAAAATTTAACTTTCAGTAATTCAAAAGCGTTTTTCAGCATCAGCATTCCATACTAGTTCTTTGCTTTTCGTTTTAGAAGCTTTGGTTATTATTTCATGAAGTGGCGAAAGAAACTTGGCAACCATTGGTACATATCGAATAGTTTATCATTCCAATAAATTTTTGTAGTTTTGTTATCGAATTTGGTTTCTGATATGAAAGGATTGAATTAATTCTTTCATTTGAAGGTTTGATACCCTCAGCAGAAATCTTATAACCCAAAAATTCAAGACTTGATACTCCAAAAATGCACTTTGACGATTTGATGCTGAGACCATATTCGTCAAGTCGTTGAAAAATTAGTTTAAGATGTTTTAAGTGTTGCTCTTCATTTTCGCTAGCAATTAACACATCGCCAATATAAGTGAAAACAAAATCTATATCAAAGAAAACTTCATCGATAAATCTTTGGAAAGTTTGTGCACTGTTTCTAATACCGAAAGGCATTCTTGTAAATTCAAACATCCTAAAAGGTGTAGTAATGGCTGTCTTATGAATATCCTCCTTAGCCATGCGAATTTGATGATATGCTTTTATTAAATCAATTTTTGATAAGATTTTCTTACCTCTAAAATCTGTTGTAAGAATATGAGGTAAAGGATATCTATCTGGTATTGTAATGCAGTTCAATCTACGGTTATCTCCCAGGGTCTCCAATCGTTAGGTTCCTTTTTTGGAACAAGATGGAGGGGGAAGATATATAAGAATGTGATGTTCTGCAAATACCAGAGTCTACCAAAAATTTGAATTTGGATTTCGCGATTTTAAATTTCAAAGGATCTAATCTGCGAGGCTTTGAAAATGGAGGATTTCCTTTTATTTCAATTCTGTGAACTGTGTTATGTTTAATTGGTTTCGAATAATCTGGCTCAGCAGTAATTGAAGGAAATTCTGTTAAAAGTTTCGAATATTTGTCTTTAATTGGTAAAATTTTAAGTGAATGTATTTCCGAAGTTCCTAATGACGCAATAGTAGAAATATTTGTATTTGAATCTTTAATTAGTTTATTTTTAATATCTATGATAATACCGAATTTTTCAAAAAAATCGGCTCCTAAAATAGGACGAGAAATATCAGCCAAAATGAAAATGAATTTGAAAGTTCGATGAAGACCTAAATCAAATATCAATGTTTTTGTCCCATATGTGTTAATAATAGAACCGTTAGCAGCATATAATATTAAATCAGAATTGTTTTTGAATTTATTATATTTAGATGCAGGGATAACTGATACTGCTGCACCTGTATCAATTAAAAATCTTAAATTATTATGCTTATCAAAAATAAAAAGGCGACGTGATTGTTCTTTCTGGGTCCCTTTATTAGTCGCTGCAATATTGGGATAATTTAGTTTAAATTGTTGGTGTTATTAACAACAAAATCACAAGGAGAAATGCATTTTGAAGCTTTGTTGCCAAATTTCTGATGATACCAACAAAAGTTACGATTTTTATAATTTCTTTGATTTCTATTTTTGTTTGTATGATTTTTATTTCCAATACCTCAAGAGATAATTTCTCTACATTTTCTGCTAAACTTGAGGTAACTTTAATCAAGTTATCGAAAAGATCTGATGATAAGCAGGAAGTAGATGAACTAACGGAAGATATTTGAGGTTTATTTGACAATTCATACATTTTGTCGGCTAAGGATAATTTATCATTCAAACCTGTTAAATTCGATGCCGTGAGATGCATTTGAATAGCAGATGGAAGCTTTCGTGTCCACAATTTTGTTAAGAGATCATTATTTATCGTTGAATTATTTATAGCAAGCAGTGTTGCCATATATTTTTTGAAGAAAACTTTTTATTTTTATGAAAAAAACTTTTTTCAACAAAAAAAATTTTTTTTGTACTAAAATTACAAAATACCCAAGAAAAATTAGTGAAAAAATGAGCAAATTGAGGAATTTTAAATAATTGGTACAGAACTTTTCCTTAACATCAGTAGCAAGGAATTACTGGATATTGTGGTCTTAGACACCATAAATTTACACTTGAAATGTCATGATGAATCTATGTAGATTCTGTGTACTACAAGAGGAAACCTCTGAACTTTTGTAACTACCCGTCACTGGGAACTCGAAACACGAAGATTTTGTCTTACCCAGACCCAGATGATATCTTCAAACACTCACCGATTAATCCATTTATCTTCATGCGCGAATTTGGCCTAGTATGGTGAACCAATGGGCTGCACAAAATCTCTACAATATGGTCGAAGTGTATTGTGTCCTTAAGGTCTATTCTAAGGGATTAAGGTCATCAACACCGGTCAATTTTTTTAAGTTTTTAGGAATATCTCGAATATTAATGGTATAAAATATTATTTTGTTAATGGTAAACATTGTTTTTTTATTTTAAACTTATTTATTGATTAAATAAAATAAATACTGAAAAACTGTATAAATTTTCAAAAAACTTTTTTTATTGGAATAAAACTTCAAAACTTTTTTGAATCTCAAAAAACTTGCAAAAAAAGGGAAAACTTGACATATAGTAATACTGATAGCAAGTTTCTTTAAGTCGTGGAAAAACTCAGATGGTTTCCTATCTCCAATTTCTGATTCGTTGAGAAGTTTTTCAAAACGAAGATCTTTACTCATAGAAAATCGTAGAAGTATAATTTGTTTAATATATTCATATTTATTTTCTAAAGGTGGATTGTGAATAACGTCTATTAATTTACCTAAAACTTCTTCAGATAATGAAATAACAACAAGTTGATATTTAGTTGTATCATCTACAATGCCTTTAAAGTTAAATGTTAGCTCTGTTTGTATGAACCAAGTTTCAGGACAGGAACTCCAAAATTGTGGTAATTTTATAGAAACTTGTGATGGGTTATGTATTTGTGTGTTATTAGAAAAAGGAGTTGATTGTGCATCTTGAAATTCTGTATTATTTGTATTGTTGTTTTCTGTTGTATCTTGTTCTCTCAGTGATTGAGTAATAACCATTTTGAAAATGTGTAATAAATTACTGGTGAAAGGTTTACAAACAAGAACTTATTGTAGATAATGGTAACGATACTTTTGATAAAATTACTATTTATAATAACATTTAACTATATAAATAAACTTATTTATTAATAATATATATATACCTAATATTTATTATTTACTTTTAAGACGTTGATGGAATTATTGATATCTTCTTAAAGCAAACAAGTTCTCTTGATGAAAAATCTTGCAAATATTGAGATGTTGATGTTTTCTTGAATTTAACAACTTCTCTTGATGAAAATTCATATAATTAGAAGACTGGATTGTTTGTAATTTTATGTTGATGTTCTAATGATCGTTTCAGAATGTTGTTTTCTAATTAATTTATTTTTGCGTTAATTTTTTTTTTTTAATTCTTAATATTGGTTCGTTATTTATATTTCATAAAATTGTTTGCAGGATCGCCAATGAAGTTAATTTATTTTATATAAATATTTATTGATTATTATAACTTCTTTTTACAAAATTTATTTCTTTAATGAAAAATTATAAAGACAAGTTTGAAAATAAAAAAATATAAAACTTGATTTAAAAACATAATAACATAACGTAAATAATACAAGTTTTTAAAAGAAATAGAAGTATGTAGTGAAACACTACAGTGGTGCCATGTGTACTACTTCAACCAAGGCTCTGGAAACGTTGCTAGATATTCACCCATTGAAACATATTTAAGATATGAGGCGACGCTTGCAGCCGAACGGCTGTTTACTTTAGGCGAACTGACCAAAAGCGGTTATAGGACACGTATACTGGAAGGTTATACACAATCATCAAACGTGCCTGATCGTATAGCTGACACTGAATATGTCGGAAACTTTGAAACGCTGATCCCAGATAGAATGTCTTGGTCAAGCGGAACATTAGAGCAAATACCAGTAGGAACCCGTTGTTACACGGATGGCTCTAAAGCGGGGCTGGGGTTCTATATTAAAGACCCAGAAACAGAAATATACCACCGTTTACCAAATCATAACACAAGTTTCCAGGCAGAAGTACGAGCAATAACGGAATGCGTAATTTGGATTAGAATAAATATGGCGCCCACAGCACCGACAGCCAGAAAACAATTAGGCCGATATCAGATGATAGAATTAAATCTAAGACCGTATTGGATTGTAAGACAGCTTCAACTGAATACTCTCCCAGAAGTAAGGTTTACATCATATGGGTACCAGCCCACTCAAGAGTAGTCGGCAACGAAAGGGCGAACGGAAGGGAGCTCGAGGCAGTTAACCTGACTAAAAATATGGGTGAGAGAATCCCATAAGGCCTCATGGAATAATCAAACAGTTCGTAGAACCACGTTGATCCTATGGGGTGACCCTGATGAGAGCAAGACGAAAAATCTCCTTAAAATGAGCAAGTCTGAAGTTAGTGTGATGGTACGTATTCTGAGTGGACACACAGGATTACGAGCATATCTACGAATCCAAGTATTTTGGAAGTGAGGTTATTCCGGAAATAACATTCCTGGCTAACACTGATTGGAAGATTCTAAGGAATTACGTCCAGGAAACTGAGTTTCTGAACACTGAAAAATAATTCATTCAATGAACTTTTTATACCCTCCACCACCATTAGTGGTGATAGAGGGTATATATAAGTTTGTCATTCCGAGTGTAACACCAAGAAATATTCATCTGAGACCCAACAAAGTATATATATTCTGGATCCTTATGAAATTGTCTGTCTGTCTGTCCGTCTGTCTGCCTCAAACACTCTAACGTTAAAACTAAGCACAATAAATCTACCAAATTCACTGAAAATATTCACTATTGTCCTAAGCAGTTTGGAATTGAAAATCAGCCAAAGCGGCCCACCACGTAAAAAGTTATAAAAAAATTTCACACTACCTCGAAAAAAATTAAGTTTTTTCCTAATTCTTGAGTAGTTTTCTCAAAAACTACTGAAGATAATGGAATGAATTTTGTCACACGTTACTTTCTTTACCCAGAGATCAAAAATGTTCAAACTCAAAACAATCGATTCAAAATTTCCCATAGCCCCCATACAACGGTAGGTACATATTCTCGTAAATAGATTTATCGTTAATAACTTCGGCAAAAATATCGGTATCACCACGAAATTTTTCACATATGTATATAATAAGAACAGAAATCATATTACCAACGTAGATCTGTATAGGTCGATTATTGGTCACAGCTCCCATATATGGTCCACTTTCGAAAAATACTTAAATACAAATAACTACTTAAGAAATAACGATATTGGAATATTATTCAACATAAATATGTTTTGTGTATACATATATCACTTTGCAAAATATTTTTCGGATTGGTCCATAATTGGGCATAGCTCCCATATAAGGCATTATATAACTGAATAAAATGATCGGTATAAAATTCATCATGAATGTGTTTAAAGTAGATATAAAACACCCTGCGAAATTTTTTTCGGCTCGGCCAATAATTGGTCACAGCTCTCATGTAAAGTCAACTTAAGAAAATTACTTAAATGCACATAACTAATTTAGAAACAAAGATATTGAAATAATATTCAACATAAATAATATGCACTGTGTATACATATATCACTCTGCAAAATATTTTTTGGATCAGTCCATAAATATCTAAAATTTTACACCAACAATTTTGACAATATTTCCGATCATATATATTAATATGAGCTTCGAAAATTCAATAGTTGCTTGGTAATATATGTTTGAAATTGAATATTTTTATTGCAACAGTTTGAACAAATGTTTTGTGGTAATATTTCTTTTCGAATGTTCACATAGTTGTGAATCTTACAACAGCACTGCTTAGTTATTTTATTGCGTGTCCAATAACCCTGCCAGCAAATTTGAGTTTAATTTTGGACAAATGAACTAAATTTACACTATTTAGGCTCAACTCCATATTTCTCAGTGCTAAATAAAAATACTTACAAAAACAAAATACATCATTTTCTAATTTTTATCCCATTTTTGTAAAATTTAAGTTCGATCTAATATACAAAAAGAAACGTAAATGATAATAATTAAATAGAATAAAAATGTATAAAAAGAACACTTTTTAATACACTAACAAGATAATCTAAGGCAGAATTATTTTTGCTCTCAAAATTTAAAAGAAAAAGTGTTTGTATATTTCAGTAAATATATTAAGTTTATAGTGATCAGTTGTGTGAATAGTAACACATTGTGAAATTTTGTAATTATTTTATTTAAAATTTAATATATAAACAAGTAAGAAATTATAGTCGGGCGAGGCCGACCATATAATACCCTACACCCTTGACAAAAATATAATGTGATTTAGTCGCCATAATAAAGCATTTAAGTTGAATTGTACCTTGCCTTAGATATACATACTTAAGCCGTTTATTGTTGAATAAAATTGTGGACATTTAAGTGAAATTTTGATGGGGGCTTTTCATAGGGGCTAGGGTCATATGAGAACCTATTATTTCGTATAATGATTTATGATTTTCGGAAGTGGACTTTATATAGAACCTATGATCAATTACGGGCCAGAAAAATTTCGTAGAGTGATTCATACACAAAACATATTTGTGTCGAATTTTATCAAGATAGCTTTATTTGAAAATGAAAGATGTGAGTTTAAATGATTTTCGGAAGATGGCCTTATATGGCAGCTAATAACAATAATAGACCGATCCGGGGAAAAATTGGTAGAATGATTTATATGTACACAAAACATATTCAAGTTTTATTTATCAAAGCAATAGCTTTATTTATCAATGAAACATATTCGTTTAAGTGATTTTCGGAAGTGGAATTCGGAAGTCAAATTTCATTGAATTATCTCCAAAATTGCGACCTATAGTTTGATTACAAATTTTAAAAGCCCTATAAAAGATCATGTGCCAAATTTCATTGAATTATCTCCAAAATTGCGACCTGTAGTTTGATTAAAAGTTTTAAAAGCCCTATTCGGGGGTTCAGTTGTATGGGCGCTTGGTGAAATAATGGACCGATGTTAACCATTTTCAATAAGCTTCGTCTACAATACCATAAAAGATCATGTGCCAAATTTCATTGAATTATCTCCAAAATTGCGACCTGTAGTTTGATTAAAAGGTTTACATGGACGGACAGACGGACATAGCTAAATCGACTCAGAAAATCATTCTGAGCCGATTGGTATACTTTAAGGTGGGTATAGGACCAATATTATTGTGCGTTACAAACATCAGCACAAACCCAATATACCCTCCCCACTAAAGTGGTGTAAATTTAAAATTATTCATAAAGTATGAGAAATAAAGAAAATGTATTATAAAGTCGCTTTTACTACATAAAATAGTGTAAAATTAGATAAATTTCCAGTTTCCCTATTGCTATGGCAAAACTGGAAATTTTACTAATTTTACGCACTTTTATGCTATAAAAAAGTGACTTAAAACTGAAACGAAATCGACTCACTAAGTAAGTATTAAACAGGAGGAACAGTTTCTTACCAACGCGGTCACTTTTCTTCCTTTCAAATTGTGCAATATTAGATGTTTTTTAGATATTTTTACCTACACGTTGTTACGTTATGGATACTATTTAGATAGCAATTGTTTGCAGGGAATGGTTTTCAGGGAAAAGCTTTCTGTGTGTGTGTGAAAAACTCACAATAAAAAACTTACATTTGACCATATGTAAGTAATTATAAGTATACTTAAAAGTAATTCAGGCGGTAAGTAGTAGTCACTAATAAGTAAGTGGTAATGTAAGTACAAACATTACCGAGTTTTTGCTGGGTATGTATACTTTTTTAAATTTATTTCTCATTGAGATAATTAATATGTTCAGGTTCTTTAAAAAGCTTCACTATATATGTCTTTTTTGATTTAAAAAATTTTTCCTGAGAAGGTAGGGTCAATTATCGACCGATCCTTATAAAATGTTGTAGAGAGATTTTGGCTCGTACAAAACTTCTTTATGCCGAATTATATAGCGGTACTCGTATTTTTAAGCCACTAATGAGCTTTAAAGTAATTTTTTTGTAGGAGACTTTATATGGGTGGTAGGTCCAGTTATGTGGTGATCCTCATACAATTTTGAAGAACGATTTCGGTTCATACAAATCTTGTTTATGTCGAGTTTCATCGCTATACTCGTAATTTTAAGCCTGTAATTTAACGCTAATTACACATTTTTTGAAGGAGAATTTATATGGGGGGTAGGTTCAATTATAGACCGATCTTCATAAAATTTTGTAGAGAAATTTTAACTTGTACAAAACTTGTTTAAGTCGAATTTCGTCGCTGTTCTACTATTTTTAAGTCAATAATGAGCGTAAAAGTTATTTTATAAAGGAGATTTTTATGGGGGTAGGATCAATTATGGCGAGATCCTCGTAAAATTTGGCAGATAGATTTTGCTTCATATAAAACTTGTTTATTTGGAATTTCAAAGCTATACTGGTATTTCTAAACCAGTTATGGCTGTTAAAACTGTTTTCCGGGGAGGCACTTAGATGGGGGCTATGAGAAAACGTGGACCGAAATTGCACATTTGCATACTTTACAAACATTCTCTTCAATTGGCTTTATTAAATGGGACTAAAATACCATAGATATCGATATATATGAAATACAATATATATTCAATTTTAAAAATATATTTGTGACTTCTAAAGGGTTTTTATATCCCCTGACTGCTGCCGCAGACCACAATACATTAATCTTTCATTTTATGTTTACTTTAACGCGGAGGCAAGGGGAGCTTAAAATGTATACTCCACCAAAAACTTAATACTTCATAAATAGAACATCAAATACAAAATATGCAAATATTAAGAGCAGTTTATAATCTTATTTAAAGATTATGATTTAATAAATATCTAAACTAAATACTCTATATAATATTAATAAAAATATTTTCCGGCAAATGCTATATGATCGAAAATAATGACCTTAAAAGTGGCTATTTTAAAGCAAAACAAGTTAGAGTGCTATATTCGGCTATGTAGAATCTTAAATACCCTCCACCAGCAAGCTACTTTTTATTAAAACCCATTTAACTATCTAATTTTTAGATAACTTGACAAAATGTTTGTTTCCGTAGTGATGGTACTAACATTTATGCATATGTGGAACTAATTTTGATTTGGTTCATAAAATTTTATATTAATAGGCCATTTGCAAACATTTTAATATAATGATTTATCTATACACAAACATACTCATGTCAAATTTTATCTGGATATAATCATTTAATAATGAATTAAGTGGTATTAAGTGATTTTCAGAAGTAAAATTCCGTATAACGAATTATATATACAAAATACATATTTATGTCGAATTTTATCCCGATGACTTTGATTGTCAATGTGCGTTTTTAGTAATTTTCAGAAATGATCCTTATATGGGAGTTGTGACCAGTTATGGACCGATCAAGAAAAAATTTCGTATAATGATTTATGATTTTCGGAAGTGGACTTTATATAGAACCTATGATCAATTACGGGCCAGAAAAATTTCGTAGAGTGATTCATACACAAAACATATTTGTGTCGAATTTTATCAAGATAGCTTTATTTGAAAATGAAATATTTGAGTTTAAATGATTTTCGGAAGATGGCCTTATATGGCAGCTAATAACAATAATAGACCGATCCGGGGAAAAATTGGTAGAATGATTTATATGTACACAAAACATATTCAAGTTTTATTTATCAATGCAATAGCTTTATTTATCAATGAAACATATTCGTTTAAGTGATTTTCGGAAGTGGACCTAATATGGGAGATATGACCAATTATGGTCATATCCGAAAAAAATTTCGTAAAGTGATTCATATATGGACGAAACATATTTGTGTCGAATTTTATTTGACAATGAAATATGTGCATTTAAGTAATTTTCGGAAGTGGACCTTATTTGGGAGCTATGACTAATAATGGACCGATCCGAAAAGAAATTTGGTAGTTTGATTTGAATGTACACAAAACATATTCATCTCGAATTTTATCACAAAAGCTTTATCAATGAAATATGTGCGTTTAGGAGATTTTTGGAAGTGGGCCTTATATGGGAGCTATGACCAGTTCTGGACCGACATAGATCTACGTTGGTAGTATAATTTCATTTCATATTATGTTGGTATGTACAAAGTTTTGTTTTGATACCGATATTTTTGAGGGAGTTATTAACGATAAACTAATTTCCGGGAATATACACCTTTGTATGGGGGCTATGGGAAATATTGGATCAATTGATGGTGGTGGAGGGTATAAAAATATTGTATTTGAAATCCTTCACATTTGATCAATATTTTAGGTAGTTATGCCAGTTGGATTTCTCCAAAATTTTTATGGCGTCATGAAATAAATCTCCAAAACAAAAATGAAATAAGTCCTCAATTTTGGGGACTTATTTCATTATGAAATAATTCCCCAATTTAAAAACAAGTAAGAAATTATAGTCGGGCGAGGCCGACCATATAATACCCTACACCTGTTACAAAAATTAAATGTGATTTAGTTTTCATAATAAAGCATTTAAGTTGAATTGCACCTTTGTGGATATTTAAGTCAAATTTTGAAGGGGGATTTGTATAGGGGCTATGGTCAAATGAGACCCTATAATTATAAAATTCATGCGAGTCATCAAGGCAAGTTTAGAACTTGGTTTTGCAGCTTTTTCTCGAGATACGAGTATATTAAGGTGAAATAATGGACCGATGTTAACCATTTTCAATAAGCTTCGTCTCCGGTACCATAGAAGATCATCTACATGATCTTCTATTGGCCCAGGGACGAAGCCTATTGAAAATGGTTAATATCGGTCCATTATTTCACATAGCCCCCATACAACTGAGCTCCCGAATAGGGCTTGGAAACTTTGTAATCAAACTAGAGGTCGCAATTTGGAAGATATTTCAATGAAATTTGGCACGTGATCTTCTATTGTCCCAGAGACGAAGCTTATTGAAAATGTTTAACATCGGTCCATTTTCTCATCTAGCCCCCATACAACTGAACCTCCGAATAGGGCTTGTAAACCTTTTAATCAAACTACAGGTCGCATTTTTGAAGATAATTCAATGAAATTTGGCAGATGATCTTCTATGGTACCGGAGACGAAGCTTATTGAAAATGGTTAAAATCGGTCCATTATTTCACTTACCCCCCATAGAACAGAACCCCCCGAAAAGGGCTTCTGAGCTCATAATTATGTTAAATATACAGATATATCGATAAAATACGGCACAACTAAGTTTTATAGAAGTCTTGATGACCCTGCCAAATTTCATAAAGATCGGGCCCCATTTGACCCTAGCTCCCATACAAAGTCCCCATCAGAAAATTACTTGAATGTCCCAAATTAACTTATAAACACAAATATCGCGATGAAATTCAGCACAATAAAATATTATGTAAATATAAAAATATTCACAAAATTTTATCGGGCTTGGTCCATATTTGCCCCTAGCCCCCATATAAAGCCTCTTTCAGAAAATTAGTTTTTCATCCATAAATTGCTTAAATGTATCGGAACAAGGGAATATTGAAGATATTATAAAAAATAAATCACATTTAATATTCATAACTGGTGTAGGGTATCATATGGTCGGCCACGCCCGACTATACTTTCTTACTTGTTTTTTAATATTCACGTATTTTACAAAATTTAAGAATGAAAATTATCGCCAAAGGAAAAAAAGTTTTGTTTTGGGGTATTTCTTCATTTCACAACATGGGGTCATTTTTATTTTTTTGCAAAATGCAGTATTACCCAAAATGTAAAAAAATGGACGGACATAGCTTAATCGACAAACATCAGCACAAACCCAATATACCCTCCCCACTAAAGTCGTGTAGGGTATAATAACAAATTATGGAGGAAGTCGGTTTTAGTGACATTTCTAAAAAAAGTAGGTCGCTCATACTTTCGAGTGGGGCTTCAATGTTTAATACATTTCAGTTTAATCGCTTAATAAAGATTCCCTTAATAGCCGGCCTGCGGCCGTGCGTAAGGAGTGTATTCTTAGCGAAGCCGGTGTCCAATGTAACCCAGAGGATAAAACCTTTGCGCCCGGCCGAAGGCCGGCTATCAAACATTTATTATTTATTTCGTGTGACAAATGTAATATAATGAAATAACTCCCCAAAAATATTTTTATGGATTTATTTCATTTTTGAATTTTGAGGAATTATTTGATTATGAAATACCTCCCCATTTTATATGTGAAATAATGCCCCAAAAAAACGAATTAAATCCCCAAATTTCGTTGTTCCCAAAACAAAAATGAAATAAGTCCTCAAATCGTCATACTTTCGAGTGGGGCTTCAAAGTTTAATACATTTTAGTTTAATCGCTTAATAAAGATTTCCTTAATAGCCGGCCTATGGCCGGCCGCAAGGACTATCTAATCTATGGTATGTCCAGCAACGGCTTCGCTTAATAAATATTTCCTAAATAGTCGGCCTACGGTCGGACGCAAGGATTTTCCACTCTATAATATGACCAACAGCGTACCTCAGAGGATAAAGCCATTGCGCCCGGCCGAAGGACGGCTATCAGACGGCGTCATGAAATAACTCCCCACGAAATAACTCCCCAAAACAAAAATGAAATAACTCCTCAAATTTGGGGACTTATTTCATTATGAAATAATTCCTCAATTTAAAAATGACCCAGAGGATAAAACACTTGCGCCCGGCCGAAGGCCGGCTATCAAACATACTATATTTTTTTATTTCGTGTGATAAAGTAATGTAATGAAATAACTCCCCAAAAATATTTTTAGGGATTTATTTAATTTTGGAATTTTGAGGAATTATTTCTTAATGAAATAACTCCCCATTTTAAATGTGAAATAATGCCCCAAAAAGCGAATTAAATCCCCAAATTTCGTTGTTGTTGCTTTATGAACAAATTTTTAGAAAGTTATTTCATTTTTGTTTTGGGGAGTTATTTCGTGGGGAGTTATTTCATGACGCCCTATCAGACATATATTTTTTATTTCGTGTGATAAAAGTAAGGTAATGAACTAACTCCCCAAAAATATTTCTAGGGATTTATTTCATTTTTGAATTTTGAGGAATTATTTCATAATGAAATAACTCCACATTTTAAATGTGAAATAATGCCCCAAAAAAACGAAATTTTGCTTTCTGAACAAATTTTTAGGCACTTATTTCATTTTTGTTTTGAAGAGTTATTTCGTGGGGAGTTATTTCTTCACGCCCTATTCTACCATTTCCTACTGTGCTTAGGCCGACTATTTAGGAAATATTTAGTAAACGAAGCCGAAATAACTCCCCAAAACAAAAATGAAGTAACTCCCTAAAAATTGTTCAGAAAGCAAAAACAACGAAATGTAGTGATTTAATTCGCTTTATTTCACATATAAAATGGGAAATTATTTCATTATGAAATAATTCTTCAAAATTCAAAAATGAAATAAATCCCTAAAAATATTTTTGGGGAGTAATTTCATTATGTTAATTTCACACGAAATAAAAGGTGTCATGAAATAACTCCCTAAAACAAAAATGAAATAACTCCCTTAAAATTTGTTCAGAAAGCAAAAACAAGGAAATTTCGCGATTTAATTCGTTTTTTAGGGCATTATTTCACATTTAAAATGGGGAGTTATTTCATTATGAAATAATTCCTCAAAATTCAAAAATGAAATAAATTCCTAAAAATATTTTTGGGGAGTTATTTCATTATATTACTTTTAACACACGAAATAAAAAATATATGTCAGATAGCCGGTTTTCGGCCGGGCGCAAGGGTTTTATCCTTGTATCAAAAGTGTTCGGCTTAAGGCCGGCTATTTAGAAAATCTTTACTAAGCGAAGCCGGTGTTGGTCATATTATAGAGTAGTAAATCCTTGCGTCCGGCCGTAGGCCGTCTATTTAGGAAATATTTATTAAGCGAAGCCGTTGTTGGACATACCATAGATTAGAAAGTCGGCGTCGTGAAATAACTCCCCACGAAATAACTCCCCAAAACAAAAATGAAATAAGTCCTCAAATTTGGGGACTTATTTCATTACGAAATAATTCCCCAATTTAAAAATGAAAAAAAGCCCCAATGGAATGAAACAACTTCCAAAATTAAAATGAAATAACACCCCATTTTTGGGGATTTATTTCATATGAAACAAAGCCCTAATTTTATAATGAAATAAGTTCCCATTTAAAAATAACGAATTATGGAACAAGTCGGGTTTAGTGACATTTCTAAAAAAAGTAGGTCGCTCATACTTTCGAGTGGGACTTCAATGTTTAATACATTTCAGTTTAATCGCTTAATAAAAATTCGCTTAATAGTTGGCCTGCGGCCGGGCGCAAGCACTTTCTGCTCTATGGTATGTCCAACAACGGGTTCGCTAAATAAATATTTCCTAAATAGCAGGCCTACGGCCGGACGCAAGGATTTACCTCTCCATAATATGACCAACACCGGCTTCGCTTAGTAAAGATTTCCTAAATAGCTGGCCTAAGGCCGAACACTTTTGATACAAGGAGAGTGTATTCTTAGCGAAGCCGGTGTCCAATGTAACCCAGAGGATAAAACCTTTGCGCCCTATCAAACATTTATTATTTATTTCGTGTGACAAATGTAATATAATGAAATAACTCCCCAAAAATATTTTTAGGGATTTATTTCATTTTTGGGGCATTATTTCACATTTTATATGTGAAATAATGCCCCAAAAAAACGAATTAAATCCCCAAATTTCGTTGTTTTTGCTTTCTGAACAAATTTTTAGGGAGTTATTTCATTTTTGTTTTGGGGAGTTATTTCGTGGGTAGTTATTTCATGACGCCTAGAAAGTCCTTGCGCCCGGCCGTAGCCCCACTCGAAAGTATTAGCGAACTACTTTTTTTTAGAAATATCACTAAATCCGACTTGTTCCATTATTTGTTATTTTTAAATGGGAATTTGTTTTATGTGAAATAAATCCCCGAAAATGGGGTGTTATTTCATTTTAATTTAGGAATTTATTTCATTTCGTTGGGTCTTTCTTTCATTTTTAAGCTGGGGAATTATTTCCCCAAATTTGAGGACTTTTTGGGAGTTATTTCGTGGGGAGTTATTTCAATGACGCCGGATTTGAATTTCAATTTAGGCAGTCATTTCGTTGGGGCTTTTTTTCATTTTTAAATTTGGGAATTCATAATGAAATAAGTCCCCAAATTTGAGTAGTTATTTTATTTTGTTTTGGGGAGTTATTCCGTGGGGAGTTATTT
The DNA here is from genome assembly GCF_015586225.1 of Lucilia sericata. Lineage (NCBI taxonomy): Eukaryota > Metazoa > Arthropoda > Insecta > Diptera > Calliphoridae > Lucilia > Lucilia sericata. The sequence continues at coordinate 40,349 of NW_023994266.1, forward strand.
CATGACGCCGAAATCCTTTTCTATATAAAGAATTTAATTTAATTAATGTGATGTTTTTGAGAAATTTTCAACAAGTTTCAGAATTCATACGTTCCAATGAACTAGTGTATAACTGTTGCTGAAAAACTTATTAAAAATACTTAAGAAACAGAACAATGTTCTTATATCTCATATACAAATGTACATATTCCCAGAAAATGCATTAATTGTTAATAACTTCCGGTAGAATGAAAATATCTTTACAAACTTTTACAAGTAAAAGTTTTATGTCAATTGAATTTATATAGAGGAAAAATGGCGCTGCGAATTATGGCCCCAGGTAAAATGGCCCCAAAATATAAAACGAAAAATTGCCCCAATGTTGGGGTCAAAATTCATTATGAAGTATAACCCTAACATTTTTTAAAAAAAATCACCCCAAAATTAATGAAAAATCTCCCCAAGGTTGAAATGAAAAGTGGCCCCAAATATTGGGTTAATTTTTCGTAATGAACAATTACCCCAAAAACGTAAATGAAATTTCACCCCATTTAATTTTAATTCAAATATAGGTGACGTGTCATAAAGTCCAGTGTCATATTTTCCATGGGCGTTATGACTCACTAAATTGAGTCTAGTGTCCATGGACGTTATAACAATTTCAAAAGTGTCACAATGCATATGAGCAATGTAACATAAAGTCTATGGATTTCAAAGAGTCCATTTATCAAAAGAAGGCTTAATTTAGCGAAGCCGGTATTCGAAATACCCCAGAGTTTAAAACCCCTGCGCCCGGCCGAAGGCCGGCTATACAGAAAGCTTTTTAAATGGAAACCAAAATGCAACATACACCAAATTTAGGATAAATTCCTTTGGGGGTAAGAATGTCCCTTTCATAAATTCTTTACAAATTTTCAAATACAGTTCTGTTTTAAAAGTGATACAATGTCAATGGACATTATAACACTTTTAAAAATTGTCATAACGTCCATGGACACTATGAAACTTTTTGGTGTGTCATAACGTCAATGGACATTATGACATCCCACCTCAAATATAAGCTAACATATTTATAAAATTTCATATTTAATAATTTTTGTTGTATTTTCATTAAATGTTTGTTAATTTTGAACATTCTTGAAATATTTTTTGTAAAAATATGTTCAAAATTAACAAACATTTTATGAAAATACAACAAATATTATTACATAAAATATTTTTTAATAAAAAATATCGCGCGATAATGTTCTGATTTTTTATAAAATATTAATAAATAGTAATAATGAAAGATCACCCCTAATTATTATATGGTTTTTTAGGTCCCTTTTTAATATTTTAATATTCACGTATTTTACAAAATTTAAGAATGAAAATTAGCCCCAAAGGAAAAAAGTTTTGTTTTGGGGTATTTCTTCATTTCACAACATTGGGGTCATTTTTATTTTTTTGCAAAATGCAGTATTACCCCAAATGTAAAAATGTTGAAATACCCCGAAAAATATATGAAAAAAAAACAAAAGTTTCGTGTTTTTGTTTCCTGTATCTTTGTTGGGGCCATATTTCGTTTTACGTTTTGGGGCCATTTTACCTGGGGCCATAATTCGCAGCGCCAGGAAAAATATTCTGAATCTGTCCATAATTGACCGTACCTCCCATACAAGGCCCCCTCCCGAAAATTGTTTATGCGCACTTCCACATTACGAAATAATGATATCCATACAAAATTTTGTACAAATATTGCCTTTATATACAGAAATTATGCTGTAAGATTTTTTCACGATTGATCCATATTTGGTCATAGCTCCCATACAATATCCCCTCCCGAAAACCACTTAAACGCACATAACTCATTACCAAATAATGGTATCCATACAAAAATAGACAAGAATATTGCTTATTTCACATTTAAAATGGGGAGTTATTTCATTATGAAATAATTCCTCAAAATTCAAAGATAAAATAAATCCCTAAAAATATTTTTGGGGAGTTATTTCATTATATTACATTTGTCACACGAAATAAATAATATATGTCTGATAGCCGGCCTTCGGTCGGGCGCAAGGGTTTTATCCTCTGGGGTAAATTGGACACCGGCTTCGCTAAGAATACACTCTCCTTGTACCAAAAGTGTTCGGCCTTAGGCCAGCTATTTAGGAAATCTTTATTAAGCGAAGCCGGGGAGTTATTTCATTATGTTAATTTTATCACACGAAATAAAAGGTGTCATGAAATAACTCCCCACGAAATAACTCCCTAAAACAAAAATGAAATAACTCCCTTAAAATTTGTTCAGAAAGCAAAAACAAGGAAATTTCGCGATTTAATTCGTTTTTTAGGGCATTATTTCACATTTAAAATGGGGAGTTATTTCATTATGAAATAATTCCTCAAAATTCAAAAATGAAATAACTTCCTAAAAATATTTTTGGGGAGTTATTTCATTATATTACTTTTAACACACGAAATAAAAAATATATATCAGATAGCCGGTTTTCGGCCGGGCGCAAGGGTTTTATCCTTGTATCAAAAGTGTTCGGCTTAAGGCAGGCTATTTGGAAAATCTTTACTAAGCGAAGCCGGTGTTGGTCATATTATAGAGTAGTAAATCCTTGCGTCCGGCCGAAGGCCGTCTATTTAGGAAATATTTATTAAGCGAAGCCGTTGTTGGACATACCATAGATTAGAAAGTCAGCGTCATGAAATAACTCCCCACGAAATAACTCCCCAAAACAAAAATGAAATAAGTCCTCAAATTTGGGGACTTATTTCATTACGAAATAATTCCCCAATTTAAAAATGCAAAAAAGCCCCAATGGAATGAAACAACTTCCAAAATTAAAATGAAATAACACCCCATTTTTGGGGATTTATTTCATATGAAACAAAGCCCTAATTTTATAATGAAATAAGTTCCCATTTAAAAATAACGAATTATGGAACAAGTCGGGTTTAGTGACATTTCTAAAATTCATACGTTCCAATGAACTAGTGTATAACTGTTGCTGAAAAACTTATTAAAAATACTTAAGAAACAGAACAATGTTCTTATATCTCATATCCAAATGTACATATTCCCAGAAAATGCATTAATTGTTAATAACTTCCGGTAGAATGAAAATATCTTTACAAACTTTTACAAGTAAAAGTTTTATGTCAATTGAATTTATATAGAGGAAAAATATTCTGAATCTGTCCATAATTGACCGTACCTCCCATACAAGGCCCCCTCCCGAAAATTGTTTATGCGCACTTCCACATTACGAAATAATGATATCCATACAAAATTTTGTACAAATATTGCCTTTATATACAGAAATTATGCTGTAAGATTTTTTCACGATTGATCCATATTTGGTCATAGCTCCCATACAATATCCCCTCCCGAAAACCACTTAAACGCACATAACTCATTACCAAATAATGGTATCCATACAAAAATAGACAAGAATATTGCTTATTTCACATTTAAAATGGGGAGTTATTTCATTATGAAATAATTCCTCAAAATTCAAAGATAAAATAAATCCCTAAAAATATTTTTGGGGAGTTATTTCATTATATTACATTTGTCACACGAAATAAATAATATATGTCTGATAGCCGGCCTTCGGTCGGGCGCAAGGGTTTTATCCTCTGGGGTAAATTGGACACCGGCTTCGCTAAGAATACACTCTCCTTTTACCAAAAGTGTTCGGCCTTAGGCCAGCTATTTAGGAAATCTTTATTAAGCGAAGCCGGGGAGTTATTTCATTATGTTAATTTTATCACACGAAATAAAAGGTGTCATGAAATAACTCCCCACGAAATAACTCCCTAAAACAAAAATGAAATAACTCCCTTAAAATTTGTTCAGAAAGCAAAAACAAGGAAATTTCGCGATTTAATTCGTTTTTTAGGGCATTATTTCACATTTAAAATGGGGAGTTATTTCATTATGAAATAATTCCTCAAAATTCAAAAATGAAATAACTTCCTAAAAATATTTTTGGGGAGTTATTTCATTATATTACTTTTAACACACGAAATAAAAAATATATATCAGATAGCCGGTTTTCGGCCGGGCGCAAGGGTTTTATCCTTGTATCAAAAGTGTTCGGCTTAAGGCCGGCTATTTGGAAAATCTTTACTAAGCGAAGCCGGTGTTGGTCATATTATAGAGTAGTCCGATACTCGAAAAAAAAGTAGTTCGCTCGAAAGTATGAGCGAACTACTTTTTTTTTAGAAATATCACTAAATCCGACTTGTTCCATTATTTGTTATTTTTAAATGGGAATTTGTTTTATGTGAAATAAATCCCCGAAAATGGGGTGTTATTTCATTTTAATTTAGGAATTTATTTCATTTCGTTGGGTCTTTCTTTCATTTTTAAGCTGGGGAATTATTTCCCCAAATTTGAGGACTTTTTGGGAGTTATTTCGTGGGGAGTTATTTCAATGACGCCGGATTTGAATTTCAATTTAGGCAGTCATTTCGTTGGGGCTTTTTTTCATTTTTAAATTTGGGAATTCATAATGAAATAAGTCCCCAAATTTGAGTAGTTATTTTATTTTGTTTTGGGGAGTTATTCCGTGGGGAGTTATTTCATGACGCCGAAATCCTTTTCTATATAAAGAATTTAATTTAATTAATGTGATGTTTTTGAGAAATTTTCAACAAGTTTCAGAATTCATACGTTCCAATGAACTAGTGTATAACTGTTGCTGAAAAACTTATTAAAAATACTTAAGAAACAGAACAATGTTCTTATATCTCATATACAAATGTACATATTCCTAGAAAATGCATTAATTGTTAATAACTTCCGGTAGAATGAAAATATCTTTACAAACTTTTACAAGTAAAAGTTTTATGTCAATTGAATTTATATAGAGGAAAAATATTCTGAATCTGTCCATAATTGACCGTACCTCCCATACAAGGCCCCCTCCCGAAAATTGTTTATGCGCACTTCCACATTACCAAACAATGATATCCATACAAAATTTTGTACAAATATTGCCTTTATATACAGAAATGATGCTGTAAGATTTTTTCACGATTGATCCATATTTGGCCATAGCTCCCCTCCCGAAAACCACTTAAACGCACATAACTCATTACCAAATAATGGTATCCATACAAAAATAGACAAGAATATTGCTTATTTCACATTTAAAATGGGGAGTTATTTCATTATGAAATAATTCCTCAAAATTCAAAGATAAAATAAATCCCTAAAAATATTTTTGGGGAGTTATTTCATTATATTACATTTGTCACACGAAATAAATAATATATGTCTGATAGCCGGCCTTCGGCCGGGCGCAAGGGTTTTATCCTCTGGGGTAAATTGGACACCGGCTTCGCTAAGAATACACTCTCCTTGTACCAAAAGTGTTCGGCCTTAGGCCAGCTATTTAGGAAATCTTTATTAAGCGAAGCCGGTGTTGGACATACCATATAGTAGAAAGTCCTTGCGCCCGGCCGCAGGCCGGCTATTACGGGAATCTTTATTAAGCATTCAAACTGAAATGTATTAAACTTTGAAGCCCCACTCGAAAGTATGAGCGACCTACTTTTTAGAAATGTCACTAAAACCGACTTGTTCCATAATTTGTTATTTTTAAATAGGAACTTATTTCATTTTAAAATTACAGATTTGTTTCATATGAAATAAAGAAATTATAGTGTAAAATTTCTATGCAAAATTTGCCACAAATATTACTTTTGTAAACAAAAATGTAATTTTAAAATTATTCCACCATCAGTCCATATTTGGTCATAGCTCCCGTAGAAGATCTCCTTCAAAAAATCACTTAAACACACATAAATCATTACCAAATAATGATTACAAAATTTGGCACAAATATTAATTTAGTTTACAAAAATATTATTTTAAAACAAATTTCACGATCGGCCCATATTTGGTCATAGCTCCCATATAATGTCCCCTCCCAGATATCACTTAAATTCATATTACTCATTACCAAACAATGATATCCATGCAAAATTTGACACAGACATTATTTTTGTATACAAAATGTTATTTTTTCACGATCGGTCTCTTCCGAAAATCACTTAATGCACATCACTTATTACCAAATAGCTATATAGATTAGGGTGATCGACTCGATTTTTCAACCGGTTTTAAAACCGGTTTTTTCTGCTTTACCAGTGTCGGTTTTTTCTTAATGTTGATTTTTCGAATATCGAATAACCCGGTTTTTTCACTTTTTAAAAACCGGTTTCGAATACTTTTATTTGCTTTGTATTCAAAGATTATTTAAATGAAATTTTTAAGTAAATAATAATACAGCCCGCCTAAATTTTAAAAATATTCGAGTCGAGGAGCTTGCGTATATTTTTCTAAAGCTCCTTTGGTTAAACTTTTTTGATTTTCCTAATTAATTAAAAAAAATTTATTTGTAAAATTGATAACTATTTGATAAAATTTTATCAATCTTAAGATTATATTCCAATTACAATAATTAATTTACGGCTGAAATTTTATGGAAGTGTTGGAATGCCTACGCAAATTTCCTAAACATGTTTATGTTTAACAGAAGTGTCCCACTTTTTTCCTAATTTTTTTATATTAATGAAATAATGTAAATCAGACGACTAGATCTAAAGTTATACTCTTTTAAACTGTTAAAAATCATTTCGGGCCATGTTTTATTAATCAAATTTAAACATAAACATTAAGTTTTTCAAATTAAAATATGTTTTTTTATTTATAATGAAAAACCGGTTAACCGGTTTTTTCTGAATTTGAAAAATATCAACCGGTTTTTTTTAAATGTCAACTATTCGAACTATTCGAAAACCGGTTTTTGGAAAATGTCGAATAATCGATCACCCTAATATAGATACAAATTTTGACAGAAATATAGCTTTTTTTTACAAAAATGTTACTGTAAAAACACTTTAACCGTATATAATTAATGGTATTTTTTTAGTAAAATTAAGTTAGTATGTATAAACAAATTCTGAACAACAGTGAACATAGCCTACAAACATTTTCTATTGCGGAAGTTACCCGTGTGAAACTTCCAAACGTGCTAAAAGCTCGCCAGCGATGTTGCGGAAGTATAAGAATTCTTGTCACCAGTCGGGAAGAACTGATGCCGAGCTGGGGAACGTCTAAGCGTAACGTGGAAGATACTTCTGGAATACCCGCAGAAGAAACTTCTAGATGACTCTTGGAAGTAAGGTATTGCCAAAGACTCTTCTAGATGTGACTAGGAAGTCACTTCTTGAAGTGACTACTTAGGATCATCTAGAAGTGTTACTATCTTATCTTCTAGAAGATGAGTTTTCTCTTCTTCTAGAAGACAAGTTTTCTATTCTTCTAGAAGAAGAGTATTCTCTTCTTCTAGAAGAAGAATATTCTCTTCTTCTAGAAGATGAGTTTTCTCTTCTTCTATTTGTATACTCACCAAGATAAAATCTATAATAATAAATCTAAATAAAATGAAATTTTATAGTTTTTATTAAAATAATTGAAATTAAAATAGTAGAAAAAATAATTGATTTAACAACTAATCTAAAAAGTAATATATGTACATACATTAGACCGACTCCCAAAAAATGGTGCATGAGTTACCCCTTCAAAATATTCGCTGTTATGTAATATGATGTTACCCAAAATATTTTCGGTTAAGTGTTGTCCATTCGTGAGCTGGTTTTAAAGAAAATATCGTATGGGAACACGATTCTTGATGTTAAATTCAATATTTTTTTGTTATGTTTTATAATAGTTCCCAAAATATTTCTAGTCTATCGATGGCCGTTCGTGAGCTGAACCGGTTGCATAAAAGTCCCTTTTTAGTTATTTTTTTAAATTATACAGCATTTCTTAAACATTTCTCAAAAAACAACAAAGGTTTTTTGAAGTCAAGTCTAGTGGTGCGCAAAATTTGCAAAATTATATAATAACAATATGAAATATTTTGGAATATGTCAATTATAAGCAGACGGTTATTTATGATTATACATCATTGGACGCGGCTTTTAAATACCTTTTAAACAATACCCTGTATTGGATATTTTGTTTCAAAAGAAACAAAAATTAAAAAAAAAATAATTCCAAAATATCTTTTTTTAATTTGGTCCAGCTCACGAACGGTCATCGCTAGACTTAAAATATTTTGGGAATCATCATAAAACAAAGCAAGGTAAATTTAAGAGGGGTAACAAAAACACGTTTTTGCTTTCCATACATATATGTATCATAATTTATAATTATTACCTTATAATAAGATAATTTTCAGGAAATCTGTATTGATATTCCAACTGTTGTCTGGTATACTTCCAAAAATTGTAAAATGTTGGACTCTAAAATATTTTTGTAGTTTTTCATAAATTTTATGATCAATCCATCAAATTGTAAGAGTTATATTTTGGAACACATTAATCCTTCAACGAAATAAACAAAAATAATGTTATAATTAATATTGAATATACATACTTTTGTATTTATTGCAATTACCTGTTATACTTTAGGAAGCAATAAAAATAGGATTCTCTTATGATCAAAACATTTCCCACCAAAGTTTAAACGGTCAGATCTATTTTTACATTTTCTGCAAATAATCGACATTTTTATGGAACCGCGTGATGAAATAAGACATATATAACTTACCAGATCCCTTTTTTATATTTTAATTCGGTTAGAAGTATTTTAATAGGGGGTTACTGCTTTCTAAAAAAAAATAATTAAAAATTAATTAATTTATTTATTGTTTTGAATCAATTATTAATTTATTTATTGTTTTGAATTAATTTATTTATTGTTTTGAATCAATAAAAACATTACCTTTCATGAACATTTTTTAAATAACTGGAATTAAATTAGTATCAATTTTAATGTATTTTTTTTTTGTGTTATGATAATGAAATACAAATAAAATTTTAGCTCAAAGTGATAACACGTAATCTAGAAACAGGATCTAAACGCGCAAATAGTTTAAAAAATATTGAAATTTAAGATTTAACTCAAATAAATCTAAATAGGTTAAAAATGCAATGTTCATCAAATGAAAGCCGAAACGTACAACTTGAAAAAGTCTTTAAATGCTTATAACTCCTAAACCAATTAAGACAGAGAAATTTAATATACATTTTTAATTAAACATATAAGACTTTGTTTATAAATAATGGAAACCGTTTAGAGTTGTTAACTTATTCCTAAAATAGTATTTTAATGTAAAATATGATAACTTACTTTTTAATTTTATTTACATAATCCTTGAAGATAATTACTTTTTGGTACATATTTAATAAACTTCACCTTTGTTATTGTAAAATGTGTGTTCTCACCCAACTCTCATTCAGAAGTCTCTAAAAGGTATACTTCCAGATGAAAAAAATTCAACAGTCATGGTTTTTTGTTTAAGATAAATGGATGCATTCTTCTAACTATCATCCGGAAGTAACATAAAAGTATATTTCTAGAAGACGAAAATTCGAAATCAATGTATTTTGTTTTTGTAAAATGTGCGTTCTCGTCTGACAATCGCCCAGAAGTGAAGCGTCTGGGGTGATGCGCAATAGTTTTGTCTTCTAAATGTTTGAAGGGTATGTATCTAAATTTCCTTAAATATTTCACACACAGGCATACCTGGAAATTATTAAATATCTCTAAAGCATATTTTAAGGCGCTATAAAATATTATTGAAAGTGGTGTTTATAATGCTGCGATAAAACTTGCAATTGTAACAGATTTAAATATTTAAATCTTTGCTTGTTCTATTGGAAAAGATGAGAAACCCTATTTCCACAAATTTTTGATTAACTAAAAGCTTATAAATATAAAAGTAGCAGGTGGAGGGTATTTAAGATTCGGCTCAGCCGAATATAGCATTATATAACTTGTTTTGTATTTGTTTCACCTAATTTACACGATGATTTTTTTCATGCTTGTCCAGACATCTGTTTTCATGTTTATCGATGAATTTCGGTGAGAGGGGTAGAGAAGAAATCAATAAGAAATCAAACATGTTTTGGGATTTTCATGATTGTTTTTAAGATTCCGATTTACACTTTTTTCCTACTGTTGATTTCTACTCATGTAGAATAATAATTACGTGTTTTTTTAAGAAAACATTAAAATTTGCATAAAAATGCTATTTATTATTTCTAATCGAACTAAATTGTTTTTATGTTAAAACTTTTATTTTATATATATTACGAATATGTAATTAAAAAGGATTATATAACTAAACATCAAAAACAGTCATGAATAGTTGCATGTAAAAAATCACCGTTCATGTTATCCATTATCTCTCATTCATACTGTCTCTCAGTGGATTTGTAATAAATTCAGTAAGATTTTAGCATCGGTAAATCATTGTATGGCCCCACCCGACCTGAGTTTCGAAAATAAGAATTATTCACTAAAACGAAGAAATTGCGAAATAAAACTGCTCTAGAAAAATTAAAAAATTTGGAATCCTCTATAATGTTCCGATAATACGTGTTTTCCTTTAAAATCTCGAATCAAAAAGTGTCAAGAAATTATCTAACCTTCAAAAATTCTCGAAATTGACGCCAATTATTTGTTAATGATACTGTGATATCGTTTTTAGCAATGTATTTATAGAGACTAAAAAAATATTATTTTGTATTTGTTTCTTGTTCAGCGTTTGTTTGGCAAACGATAAAGTAACGATATTTTTTATTTTGCAATCAAAAGAACAAAACATTACATGTCAGTTGTGAGTAAGAATTCTTTGTGAACGGTGTTAAAACCGAAAGTGTAAAGTTAATAAATATAAGTAAATTGAAAGTGAAAAGAAATTTAATTGACCGAAATTGGAATGGATTGAGAGAAGAGAAATTATATTTCTATATAAAATATTCTAATAAATTGATGGCCAACAGCAATCAAGTATCTTTCAAAAATCAACAACAATAGCTGCCAATTAAGAGGTACGAACCTTATAATTTTTATAGTTTATACAATATTTATATAATTATATTTTTCTTTTATGTAAACCGTTGAACTTTTTTTCATAAAAAGTAAGGTTTCAACAATGAAAACAAAAATATATATGGAGAATTACGTGTTATGAGTCTGTTCCACACCGGTCCTTCGAATCAATCCAGCAAGTTAGAAATCGAAGAGACTTTTTAACAATTTGTAAGTGAACACTTAAAAAATTTAATTATGGACTATGTTTTTATTGTCATAAAGAATCTCTTTTTATTAAGGAAACAGCTGTCTATTCATCCGAAATATTCTTTGACAAGTGTATTTGTAGTTACTGAAAGATGTATTCCGACAACTTGGCAGAGAAATGCATTTTTGGGAGCCTAGTAAGTAAGTCTATTTTAAAATTGATTTATACATATGAAAATATTTATACGAATAATTTAATTTCATTTAGATCCTTGTACGAACAAATCTGCTCAAAAAATCACACAAAATCATTTCCGGTACGCCCATGATAAAATAATAAAAAAATACGCTTCCAAAAAACAGGACAAAGAACCGCTGTCACCTTAATCTTCAAATATTTATTAATATTATTAAAATGTTGAATATATAGGAAATTTCGTGTGAAATGACTAGGGTTGTCACACAAATAAAAATAATTCGACTAATCGAGGAAAAAAAATGTTTTCTTCGAACGAATAAAAAAAATTCCAATTTAGAGTAAAGAAAAATTTGAACAATTTTTGTCGATTAATCGAATATGCAAATAATATTTTAATGTTTTTTTTACGTTAATATTTTGAAAAACAAATACTAAACCTAAAAATCTGTTTAACACCCTGTAACATTTTTGAAAAAAAGTTTTCATACATAAAAAAGTTTATATGCATGTGAAACTAGCAATTCTGTTTTTTATAATCAACTCTAATGTCCTTATAAAAGGACTTGAAAATTCATTAGACTGACAATTTCGAACAAATATTTTAAATAATTGTTTTTGTTATCCTAATATTGGTATCAAATGAAAGCTGGAAATAGGTACATTCTATCTATATTATTAATTTAATTCACTTAGACAAAAAATCTAAAAAGAAATTATATTTTAAAAATGTCTCATTTTCGAAACAAAAATTTTTAAATACTTTTTGTGACAAAATTTCATTAAGCTTTTATTTCTTTTTTATCCTGATGAATTGAAATAATATTATTTTGAAGCAGAGATTCTCAGCATCATTTGATATTAATATTATTACAAACTTTTTATATAAATTTGGAATTCAATCTTTTGAAATCGTATATCGGTTAAAATTTAAGGTCCTTTTACAAGGACATAAGAGCTGAAACAAATGGACCACAGTTTCCTGTACACATAGAATTTTCCATGTGTAAAAATGACTGTTGATATCTCTCTTTGTCAATGATATATGTGCGGCTAAGTATTTTTTTAGAAGTGGACCGTATATCGGAGTCCAGACAAGTTATGGGCCCATCTAAAAAATATTTTGGAGTGATTTGTATATATCAAAAACATATTTATGAGGAATTTTAGTCCGGTATCTTTATTTATCAATGAAATATGCGATTTTTGGATTATGGGAGCAATTATGGACTGATCCGAAAAATATTTCTCAGGATGGTTCATATCTACTTTAAATTTACTTATACCGATATCTTCATTCAGTAATTAAATATGTATATCCATTGACGTGGGCACTTACGATGGCCATTATATGGTAGCTATAACCAATTATTGACTGATCCGAAAAAAATTTGTATACAGAGAACATATTTATGTTGAATATCTTTATATCTTCATTAGTTATGTACATTTAAGTGATTTTCGGAAGTGGACCTTACATGGGAGCTATGCCGTATTATGGACCAATCCGAAAAATATTTTCCAGAGTGATATATGTATACCGAGAACATATGTATGTCGAATATTATTCCAATATCTTTATTTCTTAATTAGTTATGTACATTTAAGTGATTTTCGGAAGTGCATCTTATATGAGAGCTATACCCTATTATGGACCAATCCGAAAAATATTTTGCAGAGAGATATATGTATACACAAAACATATTTATGTCGAATATTATTCCAATATCTTTATTTCTTAATTAATTATGTGCATTTAAATGATTTTCGGAAGTGGACGTGATATGGGAGCTATGACCATTTATGTACCGATACAGATTTACGTTGGTAATATGATTTCTGTTCATATTATATACATATGTGCAAAATTTGTGTGGGGCTATTGGAAATCTGGGACCGATTGTTTTGAGTTTGAACATATGTAATTGATCCCTGGTCAAGTAAATAAGGTGTGACAGAATTCATTGAATAATCTTCGGCAGTTTCTGAGAAAACTACTCGAGAATTAGGAAAACAATGTTATTTTTTTCGATTTAGTCTTAAATTTTTACTCATAACTTTTTACGATGTGAACCGGTTTTGCTGATAATGAATATTTTCGGAGAACTTAGTGATTTTCTTTCTTAGTTTTAACGTGAGCGTGTTTTACACAGACAGACGGACATAGCTAAATCGAGTTTTCTAATACATTAATAGATAATACGGTTCTTATATAAATTAATTTTTAAAACCTTTCGCATACGTGGAAAATGGTGCAACACCAAAATCAAAAATAGGTATGTTAGCTCAAATATGTTTGCATTTCACATATTTTCCCATCGTATACCTATACATATTTTATAAAGCCTTCAGCTTACACTTTCTAAATCCGTTGAGAAATTTAAAATCGGTTGATATTCATCTAAGTTAATTATTTATAAGTTCATTAATGTACGAAAACCGGGTTTTTCCCTATCTTAAAATCTTGGAGATGTTTGGAAAATTTCAAAATCTGATTCTTGTAATACTCGGAAGCACCTTTTAGAAAAACGGTGTCACTTCATAACAGTGTTGTCAATTTAGCACTTTTAGTGCTAGATTTAGCACTTTTTAAACTCGTTTAGCTTCCAAAAATGTAATCTAGCACCTAGCACATTTTTTAGCATTTTTCAAATGTTTTTTTGGCACTTTTTTTGCACATTTTAGGATTTTTTGTACACAGAGGGAAAAAAGACGTTTGCAAATTATACCCGCTTGATACCAAAGTGAAACAAAAGTGTTTATTATTTTTCAATAACATTCGTTGTCAAAGTATGTACGAAAGTTGTCGAATAAACAATATCAAATTATAAACGCCGATTCAATATATGACTGGCGGTGGCTAATTACGAAAAATTTAAAATTATATTCATAATATTTATTTATATATTTTATTTTTTTAAGTACGGCATTAGAGAATGTTTGAAATTGGGAAGAATTTAAAATAAAATTACATTTTTAAGATTTTTTATTTAAAGCTATTTTAACAGTTTTTAATTTTTCCAATCCAATGTATAAGTATTAAATAAAAGCTCGTAGTAATAATATTTTTATTAAAGTAAGCTTTTCAATAAAAATTAAATCGTTATAATTATCAAGTTTAAATGTAAGATTATAATATTTAAAAGTTCAGCCGATATTTTCCGCGGTGGCCATGTGATTCTAATATGAGTCGGCTGTGGCTGTTGATCGACGCACAGTGGTATAGGAAAAAAAAAAGAGGGAAATAATTCGGTAACTTCTAAACGGTTAATCCGATTTTAATGAAATTTGGTATGCACAAAGAGGAGGTGTTGTCGAGTTTAGGTTTTGAATTTGGACCTTATAGGCCAACCAGGGGCCCGGCGGGGGGTCCTCAAATTAGGACACCTCGGCTATGTTAAATTTTTAAAACGATCCTATTTCTTCATTTGAGTTAGCAGTAAATTATCTCTTATAGTTTAGGAGATATTCGCATTTGAAAATTAAAATTTTAAAATTTTTACCGTTCTTACTTTAGTTTTTTGATAATAGCGGGTCCAAATATTCCCGATTTTCGCCATTTCTTTTTTTATTCGCTTAACAACAAGTTTATATATCAAGCAGTGAAAGAATTATGTAAAAATCATGACTGAGTCCAAAGTTATAGGCATTTTAATTTAAAAAATTAAAAAAAGGAGATTTTTTGCCATTTTTTGGGGAAAGAAGTATCTTTTTCTTTTTAAGTTATCTAAAAAGTTTCTAAGAAGATGTATATAGAATTTATACTTTTTGAAAAGCTGACTTTACATAAAATACGATAAATGAAACAAAACCTAAAAATTTTTGATACCGAGGGGACCAGGTCCATCCAAAAAACCCTATTTTTTTATAGAAAATTCAATTTTGAGCAAAAATTCTCAAATCGCATAGTCGATATCAAATTATAGTGACCTGTTTTATATGACCCAATATGTTCTTAATCATTTTGTAACGGGTTTCGATAACCCCGCCCCTGGTATGGATATAATAGGCAAAAAACCAAAAAATCCCATTTTTGGGATTTTTTAAAAACTTTTTTGGGAATTCCGGGATTTCTAATAAGAAAATTCGAAATTTTTATTTAATTTTGGATTTTGAGTAAAAAAATCTACCTAACTGTAAAATTTCATCAAAAAATATTCATAAATAAAATTTTTATTGCAATTTTAAAAATTTGTATCTTCGCAAAAACTGAATAAAAAACATTTTTTAATTTTTTTAAAAAAGTATTCCGCGAATTTTTTAATTTTCAAAAATTATATACAGTTTTGAAAAATAGACAAAATTACCTTTCCATTGATATATAACATGCCTACCTAATGTTTTTTAAGTGACAAATTAATTAGGGAAAACTCAACATCTTTTAGAGAATTGACCTAGTACTATTATTTTCATCCATACATTTGTTAGGCATGTTTTACTACCTAAATTTTTATGAATTTTTACAGCCACTTTTTACGATTAATCTTTTATTCTTTATCCCTAAAAAAAATTAACAAGTATTTATTTTATATAAAAATAGTCTTTATTTATTTTTTTTTTTATAAATTAATATAATTTTGTAAAATAATCGGTATCACAGTAGTCCATATCTAAAAGATAAAGTAAATCTTTAAATTCATGAATATTTTCAAATGCTAACGTTTTGTAGCAAATCCAACGTTTCCTTATAGTAGATAAAACAGGATCAGAAGATAGAATCAGATTATTAAAAATATCTTCATTTTGAGACTGCCTAGAACACTTCCTTGAGCTAAACTGATGAATATGCTTAAAGTCTCTATTCCTCGATTCTTGGGGTTCTTCTGTAAGCTCTCCTAAAGGCAGAATATTATGTTCTATGATGACCTTTCCATGACATAATATCTTGTGAACTGTAGGTGTCATTTCTTTCCAGGGATATAATTCCAAAAGTAATTTAGAAACTTTTGTAGAATACTCTCCAAATTTTGTTGCGTTCACTTTATGCTTGCTATTTATCGCCATTAGAATAATATTGACCTTTTGCAGTAAATCCATACTAATTCCGGTTATTTCGGAAGTAGTTTCAAAATGTTTAAAAAAACGTCTAGCGGTATTACCATCGTTTGTGCTTCCATATCCTGTGAGTGGTTTATCAATATTTAATCCCATCCGCTTTTTAAATTCCTCTTGAATTCTTCGTTTCTCACTGGCTCTCATTTCCATTAACTCCTTATTGTTATTTGCACTTTTGTTTGCATTTTCCGGTATGCTTCTGTACTTTAAATCATATGCTAAATGTAGAAAATGTTCCAGAAATCGTATGCGAGCATGTAGGGGGGATATTCCAAATTGTAATGTTTCCTCATTTATTGATCTTTGCTTGGAAATATTCGAAAATTCTGATTTTTTATCACCACATATGTAGCAGTACCAAGTAGATGATGTTCCTGTAATGGCATTTCCAACTTTCCCATCAATCATTGTAAGTTTTAAATCATAGGACATGTTAAACGAATAATTTTCTATTTCGATTGTTATAGGTTCCAAGTTTTTAATTTCTGCTTCAATACGATTTATCAAATCTTGCGTTGTTGTTTTGGATTCCTTTATATACTCAAAGCTTATTGGCCTACAAAAAGCTTTGGATCCTGGAGTCGAATTCTTCCAAATATCATCGAAACTGGTTGATGGTGAATCGCTGTCAGCATACTTTCGAATTCTTAATGGAACTAGCGATGCCATAAATACACTTTTATACTCGGAAGATGATTCACTTGTGTTGATTTGTTTATATTCCGAGAGTGCTGATAATCCATCACATCCCCACTTACAAATGAGTTGAAGATCACAAGAATTTATTTTTTTTAGTTGGTCTGAAGAAAAGTCAGAAGCAATCCTTAAAGCAGTATTTTCGAGTAGAGCGCCGAGTCCAATAACAGCCTTCCGATCAGTTATTTCAATAGGAGGTGGTATAATGCTTTTCTTCTTTTCATTTATTTTATCATATGATGGTAAAACATCCACTCCTTTTTCAGATAGCGCCTTTCTTAACGTTATGTAGTTATCACGACTTAATCCCAGCTGCAACATAAGCGCAATAGCTTCTTCCTCAGTAAACGTTGTATCAGATGATGGTGTGGGTATACTCTTTACAATTCTTTTCAGTCGTCTTGGTGATGCGGTTGGAAGAATATTTGCAATTTTTATGGCATCCAAAGGCTGTTTTTCTTTTCTTAACATTGCTTTAAAAGTGTCCGAAACTTCTTCGTTAGATAAGGTTTCTAGTGAAGTTGATAACCTTTTCCTCTTAGATTTTGAGCTCAAATCCTCATACTGCTTACAGGGAGCACCAACAGTTGATACGCAAATAGCAACTTCTACACATTCATCCAGCCAATCAGAAAATTTCGATCGAAATTTAGCAATGGAATACCGAACACTCTTCAGTTTTATATCAACTGATTTTATAAAATTTTCAATTTTACATATATCAGTTTTATCCACTTTATTTTTATGTGCAGTTTCAATATATTTCAATAAGAAGTTCACTTTATCTTGAAAAGGAGCTGAAGAGTGTTCAAATAAAATGGAGCACAAATCATTTTTTTTAGTACGATCGCCATGGTTAGAAAATTACAAATAATTACAAACAGATATAAACCTGTCTTATATATTAATTACAGGTACTTAAATTAAATTATTTTTTAAAGGGTTATGATATTCTACCTAATATGTCTAACGTATCCTTATGTAATGAATTTTTCCTCAATAGGTCACTTTAATAAGCTACCTATTAAAGTGACCTATAGGGGTAAAAATCATTACAGTTTAAAAAATAATACCTGAAAATTTTTTAATATATGTAACAAATTTAAGAGTTAACGTTATGGATGAAAATAATAGTGCTAGGTAAATTTTCTAAAAGATGTTGAGTTTTCCCTAATTAATTTGTCACTTAAAAAACATTAGGTAGGCATGTTATATATCAATGGAAAGGTAATTTTGTCTATTTTTCAAAACTGTATATAATTTTTGAAAATTAAAAAATTCGCGGAATACTTTTTTAAAAAAATTAAAAAATGTTTTTTATTCAGTTTTTGCGAAGATACAAATTTTTCAAATTGCAATAAAAATTTTATTTATGAATATTTTTTGATGAAATTTTACAGTTAGGTAGATTTTTTTACTCAAAATCTAAAATTAAATAAAAAGTTCGAATTTTCTTATTAGAAATCCCGGAATTCCCAAAAAAGTTTTAAAAAATCCCAAAAATGGGATTTTTTGGTTTTTTGCCTATTATATCCATACCAGGGGCGGGGTTATCGAAACCCGTTACAAAATGATTAAGAACATATTGGGTCATATAAAACAGGTCACTATAATTTGATATCGACTATGCGATTTGAGAATTTTTGCTCAAAATTGAATTTTCTATAAAAAAATAGGGTTTTTTGGATGGACCTGGTCCCCTCGGTATCAAAAATTTTTAGGTTTTGTTTCATTTATCGTATTTTATGTAAAGTCAGCTTTTCAAAAAGTATAAATTCTATATACATCTTCTTAGAAACTTTTTAGATAACTTAAAAAGAAAAAGATACTTTTTTTCCCAAAAAAATGGCAAAAAATCGCCTTTTTTTAATTTTTTAATTTAAAATGCCTATAACTTTGGACTCAGTCATGATTTTTACATAATTCTTTCACTGCTTGATATATAAACTTGTTGTTAAGCGAATAAAAAAAGAAATGGCGAAAATCGGGAATATTTGGACCCGCTATTATCAAAAAACTAAAGTAAGAACGGTAAAAATTTTAAAATTTTAATTTTCAAATGCGAATATCTCCTAAACTATAAGAGATAATTTACTGCTATGACGACATTTTTTATAGTGCTCGATGAGGAGATTCTATATACGAACTCAAATGAAGAAATAGGATCGTTTTAAAAATTTAACATAGCCGAGGTGTCCTAATTTGAGGACCCCCCGCCGGGCCCCTGGTTGGCCTATAAGGTCCAAATTCAAAACCTAAACTCGACAACACCTCCTCTTTGTGCATACCAAATTTCATTAAAATCGGATTAACCGTTTAGAAGTTACCGAATTATTTCCCTCTTTTTTTTTCCTATACCACTGTGCGACGTTCATATGGTCGGCTTCGTACTTTTTATTGCAATTAAATATTGCGTTTTAGCACGCACATAAAGAAAAATAATAAAAATGGGAAATAAACAAAATTTAATAAATTATTCCGAAGACTTAATAGAAGATATAATTGATAAGCAAGATTTTTGCATTATTAATTCGGTGGAAGTAGATAGTGAAAATTTTAATGATGAAATTGATCTACAAAATTTTCTTGGAACCATAAACATGGAGTCCCTGTTCGAAACATTAAAAGGTAATATTTTAAAATTAAAAGAAAAAAATATTTAACTTTTTATTTATGTAATTTAAGCTGCCAATGTCACATATAGGAGCTTGCCTTATATAACAAACGCTGATATATCAGAAGCTTTTGCACATTTGGGGCTACGTGCGGAATTCCGTAGCATACTACTTTCATGGAGGAAAACTGAGGTGAGTAACAGCGTTTAATTATACAAATATTATAATTCCAAATATATGTATTTCATCAGCTAGGAGTTGACAATGAAACAATTTCTGAGCCCTTAAAAGTCCAGTTATAGATTAACCAAAATGATGCCATGTCCCCAAGCAGTTCCTTCATCAATGATAAAAAGTAAAATAAATAACCAATTATTTAATATATAATAAACATAATTAACATTTATTGCAGGATTTGAAGACATTGATGAATTCATCAGCAAAAAGTAGATATATTCTAAAATACGCGGCTGAATCCCAAAAATTAAGATGTCAGCAAAGGTTGATATCATCATGTCATCTACAAGAACACTGTGCTTTATTCAAATGATTTTCAAAAGTTTACTACGGAAATTTGCTCCCTGTTTCCCTTTGAAGGTAAGAAAGGTAATATTTATATAATCTAGTCTATAGTCTAGCCTATGGTATAGTCTACAGTACAGTCTATAGTCTAGCCTATAGTCTCTATAGTCTAGCCTATATAGACTAGACTATATACTAGACTATAGACTAGACAATAGTCTAGACTATAGACTAGATTATATACTATACTACAGACTAGACTGCAGACTACACTACACATTTATATTCCTTAAATAATGCAAAAACTTATTTTAGAATGAAATATGTATAATATGTTAATAAAAAAGAGATAATAAAATATATATCACAATTGTTTTTATACTCGTGGGGTTCGGAATGGGGTATCTTTTTGCAGTGATAATGATGTGTTATCAAATGACAACGATGCGTTGTAGAAATCACAACGATACATTCTCGTAATTACAACGAAGCGTTGTCAAAATAACAACAATGCGTTATCATAATAATAGCAATGCGTTGTCAAAATAACAACAATGTGTTGTCGCAATGAAATCGATGTGTTGTCGCAATGACATCGATTCGTTGTCGCAATGATAAGAATGCGTTGTCACAGTGACAACGATACATTGCCGTAATGCCAACGGAGATGATCAAAATTATAACAATTTTATACGCTTCCATTTTCTAAATGTTAATGAACGTGGTTAGCTCACTTTTGACAACGGATTATATCAATTTGGGCACTTTTTTTTCGTTTTTTCCCTCTATGTACATAATATTGTATGCAAATTTTAATTGTTCTTCTGTAAAAATATGGTTAAAAATTAATTATTAATTAATTATGTACAATATAAAAGTTAATGTTTACTGGTTATCTGTTAGTTTTTGTGAAAATTGTATTAGAATGTGTTAAAAAATCTTAATTTTTTCGGAGTTTTTAAATTTTGATTCATAACTCTTTCCGATGTAAACCGATTTTGCTCATTTTCTGTACCAAACTGCCTAGGACAATAGTGAATCTTTTGGCCGAATTTCATTAATTTATTTACCATAGTTTTTACGTGAGCGTGTTTTACGTAGACAGACAGACGGACGGACGGACGTACATATCTAAATCGACTCAGAATTTGAATATACATATATACTTTGTTGGGTCTCAGATGAATATTTCTTGGTGTTACACACGGAATGACAAACTTATATATACCCTCTATCACCACTGATAGTGGTGGATGGTATAAAAAACTTCCTTTACGATTTTTGATAATCCTAGGTCTTACAGTTTCCCAGATATACGAATTTTTGCATTTAATTTATATGGAATGTCAGAGTTCTTCGTGCAAAATTGAGGATTCTAACTCTAATAGCTTTCCAGATACACGAATTTTTGTACTTAATTCATATGGGAGGTACCAAGACTGCCTAAAGTTGCTAGTCCGCCCATTTTTGTCCTAAACATTAATTTTGATGCTAAAGTTCCTCCGAAAAAAATGAGGACCCTAGTTGTTATATTTTCTCAGATATACTAATTAAAGATTTTCTTTATATGGGAGGTGCCACGTTCCTTTGAAACATACAGGAAGAGACTGTGAAAATTTCAGAAAAATCGGTTCAGCCGTTTAGCTGTCTATACAGTCCAAACAAACATACAAACACACATTAATTTTTATATATATAAATGGGGGTGCTACGCCCTTTATTGCTAGTCCTCCAATTTTTCCACCAAATAATCATATGGATGTCAAAATTGTCCATAAAAAATTTGAGAACTATAGTTGTACCAGGTTCCACCCCTCCCACCAGCAATTTCAAAATAAAAAGTAGTCTATAGTTCCTTCCAGATATAGAGGAAACATACATACACCGAAAATTTCAAGAAAATCGCTTCAGTGTACAGTGGTCGAAATACGCATTCTGGCATCATTTAATTTAAAACAGCGTTGAAACATAATTATTTACTTTTGTTTCACTGGGAAAAGTATAAAAAAGTTAATTTTAAACACATTTTATTTATTTTAATAATTTAGATAAAAACAAGTAAGAAAGTATAGTCGGGCGTGACCGACCATATGATACCCTACACCAGTTATGAATATTAAATAAGAATTATTTTTCATAATAAAGCATTTATCTTCAATATTACCTTGTTCCGATACATTTAAACAATTTATGGATGAAAAACTAATTTTCTGAAGGAGGCTATATATGGGAGCTAGGGGCAAATATGGACCAAGCCCGATAAAGTTTTGTGAACATATTTATATAATATTTATTTGTGCTGAATTTCATAGCGATATTTGTGTTTATAAGTCAATTTTGGACATTCAAGTAATTTTCTGAAGATGACTTTCTATCTCTTATAAAATTTGGCAGGGTCATCAAGGCTTGTATAAAACTCAGTTGTGCCGCTTTTTATACCCTACACCGCTATAGTGTAGTTTGTGCTGATGTTTGTAACGCATAAAAATCACTTTCTGAGTCGAATAAGACATGTCCGTTTGTCAGTCCGTCTGTCCGGCTGGCTGTCCATGTAAACCTTGTGCGCAAGCTATAGGTCACAATTTTCAAGATATTTGGATAAAATTTGGACCATATGAGTTTCCGCCACAGGGACGATGCCTATTGAAAATGGTTGAAATCGGTCCATTATTTCACCTAACCTGACCTTACGATTTTGGGTTTTTAACACATAACTATGTCAAATATACTACTTTCTCACCAAAAAATGGCACAACTAAGTTTTATAAAACCGTCGTTTGACCCTAGTCCCCATACAAACCCCTTAAACGTCTAAAAATCGCGATGAAATTCAGCATTACTAACCTTTATATAAAATTACATCCCTCTTCCCAATTTTTTAAGGATCGGCCCATATTTGACCCTAGCTCCCATATAAAGCTTCTTTTAGAAATTTAGTTTTCCATCAATACATTTTTTATGAAATATAAATAATTTTTAAAATATACCCATGGTGTAGGGTATCATATAGTCGGCCATGTCCGAATATACTTTCCTACTTGTTATCGATACACTCCTCGCCACTTGAATAGCACATATATATATATATTTTTTTTTTCAAAGCTTATATTTTTGGATTAGGAATTTCTGGAAACTTGTTTTATCCCCTCACTGTAATATTTTTTGTCCTGAATAAAATGTGATACGAATGGTTGTCGTATCTGTAATATTTGTTTTTTTATATTTTTTTTTTATAAATTAACCGAAAAAGCTACTGTTAAAAATTCGCCACTTGTATTGAACTTCCCCCCGAAAAAGTGATTTTAACTTTTGTAATTAAAACTCTATATAAGATTTTACGGTCCGGGCAGTGTGGATCGGGGCGTTCTATTTTTTATTATTTTTTTACACCCACCATTAAAAAGATGGGGGGTATATTGTTTTTGTCATTCCGTTTGTAACACATTGAAATATTCGTCTAAGACCCATAAAAGTATATATATTCTGGGTCCTTATTAAATTCTAAGACGATCTAGCCATGTCCGTCCGTCTGTCTGTTGAAAACACGATAGAGCCCAAACGGAAGTAGCTAGAGAGCTGAAATTTTGCATTGATGCAGTTCGTTTGGTATTGAAAATGGGCTATATCGGTCCACGTTTTCGCCTAGCCCCCATATAAGGTCCCCTTCAGAAAATGACTTTAACGCTCATAACTGACTAAAAGAAGCACTTATAGCGATGAAATTCGACATAAACATATTTTATAGGAACCTTAAAATCTTTGTAGAATTTTATAAGGATCGGTCCATAATTGACCCTAGCCTCCCTATAAGGTCCCCTTCAGAAAATGACTTTAACGCTTATAACTGACTAGAAGAAGCATTTATAGCGATGAAATTAGACATGAACCTATTTTATAGAAACATAAATCTCTTTATAAAATTTTATAAGGATCGGTCCAGAATTTTATAAGGATCGGTCCAGAATTGACCTTAAAGAAGCATCCATAGCGATGGAATTTGACATGAACATATTTTATAGGAACCTTAATATCATTGTAAAATTTTATAAGGATCGGTCCATAATTCACCCTATCCCCCATATAAGGTCCCCTTCAGAAAATTACTTTAACGCTCATAACTGTCCAAAAGAAACATCTATAGCGATGAAATTCAACATGAACATATTTTCTAGGAACCTAAATCGCTTTGTAAAATTTCATAATTGGCCCTATCCCCCATATAAGGTCCCCCTCAGAAAATGACTTTAACGCTCATAACTCTCTAAAAGAAGCATCTAAAGCAATGAAATTCGACATGAACCTATTTTATGGAAACCTTAATCGCTTTGTAAAATTTTACAAGGATCGGTCCATAATTGACCCTACCGCCCATATAAGACCCCCCTCAGAAAATGACTTTAACGCTCATAAGCATCTATAGCGATGAAAATCGACATGAAGCTATTTTATAGAAACCTAAATAGCTTTGTAAAATTTTACGAAGATCGGTCATTAATTGACCCTACCCCCCATATAAAATCCCCTTCGGAAAATGACTTTAAAGCTCATAACAGCCTTAAAGAAGCATCCTTAAAGAAGCATGATATGAACATATTTTATAGGAACCTTAATATCATTGTAAAATTTTATAAGGATCGGTTCATAATTGACCCTACCCCCCATACAAGGTCCCCTTCACAAATGGCTTTAACGCTCATTACTAGCCTAAACTAAAATCGTTCTAGAAAATTTGACGAGGATCGGTCCATAATTGACCAAACCTCCCCCTCCCTAATAAGGTCCCTCTCAGAAAATGCCTTTAACGCTTTTTATTACCTTAAAAATACAAGTACAGCGACAAAATTTGTTACAAATTTCTCTACCAAATTTTAGGAGGTTCAGTCCATAATTGATCCTATCGATATACATAATATGTATGATGGTAAAATTATACATACATGTAATGAATGAGAAAATTATTTTGATAATAACAAAAGCATCGATTCTTAAATATAAAAGTTTATTTATAAAGAAGCATTCCTTTTTGGCAATGTTTTGATGGTAGGTATACAAGATTCGGCACAGCCGAATATAACACTCTTACTTGTTTATTTCTCGGAACTGATTCTCACTGAAATTATTTTTAGGAATGATATTATCAAATACAGCAGAAAATTTGTTTGTGGGTACATTTTCGTTATACCAAATTTGAAAAAGTGTGCGCTTTGACATTCATTGCGCCTAAAAAATGCAATAACAGGTGAACGGGCAGGAACGAGCAGACCATTTTGGACATTTTACAATAACAACAAATAAAATTAATACATAAAATAGGAATTGGACTGAATCCCATTGAATCCCGAAAGTTGCACTCCATGAAACTACAATATAGACCATTAGTACCTAGTAACTACCGTGGAATCTCGTTTATGAATTGTTACCGAAGATTATGGTGGGCTTACTAACAAACAGAATAGCGGAATTCACAGAATGCTACAAACTTTTAAATGAATATCAGGCTGGCTTTCGAAAAGGCTACTCATCCGCTGACAACATCTACAACCTCTCGGCTCTAGTTCACTTAAATTTTGAAAGAAATAAGAAAAGGTATGCTTTTTTCGTAAACTTTAAAGCCGCTTTTGACAGAATATCCCGTAAAACCAACAAAGGCAGTAAAATTCATATCATTGTAAAATTTTATAAGGATCGGTCCACAACTGACCCTATCCCCCATATAAGGTCCCCTTCAGAAAATTACTTAAACGCTCGTAACTGTCCAAAAGAAGCATGTATAGCGATGAAATTAGACATGAACCTATTTTATGGAAACCTAAATCGCTTTGTAAAACTTTACAAGGATCGTTCCATAATTGACCCTACCCCCCATATAAGATCCCCCTCAGAAAATGACTTTAACGCTCATAACTGTCTAAGAGAAGCATCTATAGCGATGAAAATCGACATGAACCTATTTTATAGAAACCTAAATAGCTTTGTAAAATTTTACGAAGATCGGTCCATGATTGACCCTACCCCCCATATAAGATCCCCTTCGGAAAATGACTTTAAAGCTCATAACAGCCTTAAAGAAGCATCCATAGCGATGAAATTTGACATGAACATATTTTATAGGAACCTTAATATCATTGTGAAATTTTATAAGGATCGGTCCATAATTCACCCTATCCCCCATATAAGGTCCCCTTCAGAAAATTACTTTAACGCTCATAACTGTCCAAAAGAAGCATCTATAGCGATGAAATTCAGCATGAACATATTTTATGGGAACCTAAATCGCTTTGTAAAATTTCATAATTGACCCTATCCCCCATATAAAGTCCCCTTCAGAAAATGACTTTAACGCTCATAACTCTCTAAAAGAAGCATCTAAAGCAATGAAATTCGACATGAACCTATTTTATGGAAACCTAAATCGCTTTGTAAAATTTTACAAGGATCGGTCCATAATTGACCCTACCGCCCATATAAGACCCCCTCAGAAAATGACTTTAACGCTCATAAGCATCTATAGCGATGAAAATCGACATGAAGCTATTTTATAGAAACCTAAATAGCTTTGTAAAATTTTACGAAGATCGGTCCATAATTGACCCTACCCCCCATATAAGATCCCCTTCGGAAAATGACTTTAAAGCTCATAACAGCTTAAAGAAGCATCCATAGCGATGAAATTTGATATGAACATATTTTATAGGAACCTTAATATCATTGTAAAATTTTATAAGGATCGGTTCATAATTGACCCACCCCCCATACAAGGTCCCCTTCATAAATGGCTTTAACGCT
The DNA here is from genome assembly GCF_015586225.1 of Lucilia sericata. Lineage (NCBI taxonomy): Eukaryota > Metazoa > Arthropoda > Insecta > Diptera > Calliphoridae > Lucilia > Lucilia sericata. Next base: position 67,299 of record NW_023994266.1, read on the forward strand.
CATTACTAGCCTAAACTAAAATCGTTCTAGAAAATTTGACGAGGATCGGTCCATAATTGACCAAACCTCCCCCTCCCTAATAAGGTCCCTCTCAGAAAATGCCTTTAACGCTTTTTATTACCTTAAAAATACAAGTACAGCGACAAAATTTGTTACAAATTTCTCTACCAAATTTTAGGAGGTTCAGTCCATAATTGATCCTATCGATATACATAATATGTATGATGGTAAAATTATACATACATGTAATGAATGAGAAAATTATTTTGATAATAACAAAAGCATCGATTCTTAAATATAAAAGTTTATTTATAAAGAAGCATTCCTTTTTGGCAATGTTTTGATGGTGGGTATACAAGATTCGGCACAGCCGAATATAACACTCTTACTTGTTTATTTCTCGGAACTGATTCTCACTGAAATTATTTTTAGGAATGATATTATCAAATACAGCAGAAAATTTGTTTGTGGGTACATTTTCGTTATACCAAATTTGAAAAAGTGTGCGCTTTGACATTCATTGCGCCTAAAAAATGCAATAACAGGTGAACGGGCAGGAACGAGCAGACCATTTTGGACATTTTACAATAACAACAAATAAAATTAATACATAAAATAGGAATTGGACTGAATCCCATTGAATCCCGAAAGTTGCACTCCATGAAACTACAATATAGACCACCCAATACATAAAAAAGGTGACGCATTAGTACCTAGTAACTACCGTGGAATCTCGTTTATGAATTGTTACCGAAGATTATGGTGGGCTTACTAACAAACAGAATAGCGGAATTCACAGAATGCTACAAACTTTTAAATGAATATCAGGCTGGCTTTCGAAAAGGCTACTCATCCGCTGACAACATCTACAACCTCTCGGCTCTAGTTCACTTAAATTTTGAAAGAAATAAGAAAAGGTATGCTTTTTTCGTAAACTTTAAAGCCGCTTTTGACAGAATATCCCGTAAAACCAACAAAGGCAGTAAAATTCATAGACAATATGTATAGAGATACAAAATCTGCGGTATGGACAGGAAGAGAATTATCGGAAACTTTCACAACAGACACTGGAGTGAAACAAGGATGCCTGATGTCTCCCATTTTTTTTGCACTCTACTTAAACCATTTATATGATCACTTAGGAGGTGGTATAAATATTGAGAATATGAATATCCGACTACTATTATATACAGACGATATAGTTATATTGGCGGATGAAATTCAAATCTTACAGAATATGATTTACAAACTAGAAGAGTACTGCAAACTATGGGATGTGGAAGTAAATCTAAACAAATCCAATATAATGATCTTCAGAAAAGGAGGAAGATTATCACGTAGTGAAAAATGGTTCTTTAATCGAGAAGAGATAAATATAGTTCCTGACTTCTCTTATCTTGGTGTCACATTAACTCCAACGATGACATTTAAAAAACATGTTGAGAACAGAAATAAAATGGCGAAGAACTCGATAAATATAACATGGAATAACTTTTTCAATAAAGATAGCATAACCCTAAAATCAAAATGGAAAATGTTTTTGGCAATATGTAGAGCTGTACAGAGCTATGCTGCTCAGGTGTGGGGGTTCTCCTTTTTTGATGATGTTGATAAACTGCAACTGTTTTTTATTAAGAAGATTTTAAAACTCCCCAACTTCACACCTACGTATACGTTGATGCTTAAAACTGGAATGGAAAGTGGACACCTCTACACTTTAGACCTTCACCTACGATATGTTACGAAAGCCATGTTTAGTTATCGTGAAGATAGGCTCCCATACCAGCTCACCAAAATCTTAACAGAAAAACAACTGTTTTGGTATAAACAGGTATAAACAGTATAAGCGCTACCTTCGGCATAACTTGGACGCAACAAAACTTAAATAAGATAAAATGGTGTGAAAATAGGCTAAAGCTAGAAGCTAAAAAGTAAATGTGAAGAAATGGCATTGTTACAAGCAAATCAAACAAGCCGAATTTATAGAAAGCTAAACCATTACGTTGGAAGCGGATATATTGTTGATGAAGTAAAAACAGATGACATAACATGGATATTTAAGGCAAGAAGTGGTTTTATTAAACTAAATGGAAACAATTATAATATCAACGTCTTTAACTATTGTTCACTATGTAATTTAATGGAAAAAGAGGATATTGAACATTTAATATGCACTTAGAGAATTTAGGGCTTCATACTTCGGTAAAACTGTACTAAGCGATGTAAAAATTGTTGAGACATTAGATGGTAAAATACTTAATTGGAAATTATTGGCGCAATATATAACATCATGTGTAAAATAGAGAGACTTTTTAGTTGGAGAATTTAATGTATAAAACAAATCTGTTATTGTTAAATTTAATTGAACAGTATAAAGACTGACGACAATAGTCATAGTCAATTCCATTCTGTAGTCTTTATAAAACCTAATATTGTTAATATGTATATTCATATATTGCTAAAATTGTAATTGAAAATAAAGAATACTACTACTACTACCAATTTTGTTTTTTTATTATTATTAAAGAATTATTTCATAAAATTACATTTCATTTAAGTTTAGGACCCGCGAAGCCATTAAGTGGCTTGTCTGCAGGTTAGAAACTAATTAAAGTAATATTACAATAACAAATTAACATTTAGTTCATTGCGAATGTATGTAAAAGTTTTTGATTTCCTTTTTTTTTTCTTATATATATAACTTATACTTAATACATTTGTTGGCAACTGGTTTAGAATGTTTGGCAATTTCACATCTATCCTTGCTTTCCCATAGTTGTTTCTGAATTTATTTACTTTATATCGTCCTTCTGCACGACATCTGGTATTATAATGATATATGTGGTTTATTTTCTCCACATATCTGCTATCTTGGTGAAAATTATTGAGTAATGTAATCTCATAAATACTATTTATATTGAGAATGTTTAACTGTTTTGCAATTGGAACATTGTTAGAGGATCTGTTGCTATTATTGGTTTGGATAGTGCTGTTTCTGTTCATACTGTTGTTAGGGCTAATATTATTGTTCGTGTTGGTGCTGAAAATTAAGCTGGTGTTGTTGTTTGAATCGTCGTTGCTGGTTGTTCTATCATTGTTCGTTGGATTGGTGTTGCACGTGCTGCTTGTGTTGTTTATGTTGGTATTGTTGTTTAAGCTGATGTTATAGTATGTAGTGGCGGTGTTGCTTATGCTGGTGATGCGGTTTGTAGGTGTGTTGTTGTTTATGTTGGTAATGTTGTTTGTGGTGGTGACGTTTAAAATGTTTCTATTGGTGTTGATGTTTGTATTTGTGTTGTTGTTATCAAATAACAACTACTACTACTGCTGCTACTACTATTACTACTACTACTAATACTACTACTACTAATAGTTTCCAAAAAATTAATCACTTGTGTCAATATCAACAAAAAATCACACACTGAGTAATTTGGCGCCAAATTTTTAAATACAAATGCTACAACAAATAATATGTTTGACACCTCACAGCTGTACGAATATTTATAGCAACGCATCAGTAAAAACGTCAATATGATCAATTTCAGTAAACAATATGATAAATTTCAATAAACAAGTACGTGTATATTTAATTGGAAGTGTGGGTAATCAAACCTACAAATGGGGACTAATCCGGAATGGACGATAACGAGCCATAGACACAAAAGAAGAACGATTAGATGATTGATTAAAGGAATAAAAGTATAAAGTGTTGTGTGGAATAAAAAGTGTGTGTGTATAAAGAGGGAAAACTTGAATAAGATGTTTAAGATCATTAAAGTGCATGATGTAAAGATATTTAAGAAGTGATTGATATTAAAGACGTTAAGAGTTTTAAAGAAGTTAATGATCATTAAAACGAAAGATGTAAAGATGATTAAGAATTTTAAAGAAGTTGGTTAAGAAAGATGTTTAAAGAAGTTAATGATCATTAAAGCGGGAGATGTCAAGATGTTGAAAAAGTTGAAAGTTTTAAGGAAGTTAATGATCATTAAAAGAAGTGGAAAAAAGAACAGTGAAGCAGTTGAATATTCAAGAAGTGTAAATGTGTTTGTAAGATCAAAACATTGAAACTTTAGTGAAAAGACGCAAACGAAGAGATAAAGAGAGAATAATAGTGACCAAACTTATAAGTCACTTATTCATTGATATAAGTGAGCGACGCTTTTACTGAGACGAAACAGAGTGCAACATAGTGAACTTACGAAATTATCGACAGCAACATGTAAGTTGTCTCGTTTCAACTTATATTGATGGCGAGATAAACGACAATGTCGATAAGTTTTTGTTTCATTAAAACTTTATTGAAAAATAAAAACTAACGGAACATTAACGACTCAAAATAAAAGAAATGTAAGAGCAAGTTAGAGTGATATATTCGGCTAAGCCGAATCTTAAATACCCTCCACCAGCTATTTTATATTAATACTTTTTAATTGATCAAATATTTGTAGAAATAAGTTTTCTCGTGTCTTAAATGGAAAACCCCCAAGATTTAAACCATTGGTGGCCAGAAAGAGAATTTTTAAAATGCATATGTTGTAGTGTAAAATATGAAAGAGAACATTAATGAAAATATGTGTGCTTTGCACTGAAAAAAGTTATATGTTTGTACTTATTTGTGTTATTTATATTATTTGTATTATAAATGAACAACAGAGGGAATGTATACATTGATGTATGTATGTATTGACGAAACGATGTATTGATGCATATATTGATATAAGAATGTATTAATGCATATGTTGATGTATTTATGTACATATGTATGTATGTATGTATGTCCGTCTATAAGTGTTCAAATGATTAACCGTTAATCGATAAAATTTTGGCGATTAATTGCTTGAATAAATGTCAATACAAATATAATTGTAAATAATTATTTACATAATAAATCTATCTATCAAAATCTATCTATCAAAATGATATCTGTGTATCATTTCATAAAGAGAGCAACTAAATTAAATTGTTTTTGTTTTGTGTATAGTTTCATTTGTTGCTGAGAACATTCGTATTGCATGTGTATGAGTGAGAACAACACAATGCCCGCAGGGGCATGTTTGGTCGCCAATGATTTAAACAGCTTAAATCTGTTACAAATACAAGATTTATTGAACATTACAAACGCAATTTTCTTTTATATTTTTAAAGCGCCCTAAGATATGTTTTAGCGATATTTAATAATTTGTGTGAAAGATTTAAGGAAATTCAAATTTTCGGGGCAGGACCTAGTATGGAAGATATGACCAATTATGGACCGATCGTAAAAATCTTTAAGTAACATTTCTATATATAAAAGCTATATTTCAGTTAAATTTTGTATATATATCGTAATTTAATAATATGTAATGTGTATTTAAGTGATTTTCGGAAGGTAAGCTTGTATGTGACCGATCGCATCCATATTATGAACCGATCGTGAAAAAATCTTAAAATATTATTTTTGTATACAAAACTAATATATATGTATTTGTGCAAAATTTTGTATCAGTAGCTTTATTTGGTAATGAGTGATGTGCGTTTAAGATATTTTCGTAAGATATGGTCCGATCGTAAAAAAAATCCACAGTAACATAAATGTATATAAAGATTTTGGCTAAATTCTATATCTATATCATTATTTGGTAATGCATATTGTGCATTCAAGTAATTTTATTGAGGGGACCTTGTATGGGAGCTATGACCAAATATGAACCGATCATGAAAAATTTTTTTTGTGTGATTGATATATATATAAGAGCAATATTTGTGCTAAATGTATCGATATCAATATTTGGTAATGAGTTATGTGCGTTTAAGTGATTTTCGGAAGGAACCTTGTATGGGAGCTATGACCAAATATCAACCGATCGTGAAAAAATTTTGAAATAACATTTCTGTGTACAAAAATAGTATTTATGGATATGACTATTTGGTAATGAGTTGTGCGCTTTTAAGTGTTTTTCTGAATGGGACCTTGTATGGGAGCTATGACCAATTATAGACCGATCGGAAAAAATTTTTACAGTAATATTTCTGTATATAAGAGCAATACTTGTTAGTTATGCGCGTTTAAGTGGTGGGGACCTTGTATGGGAGCTATGTCCAATTATGGACCGATCCAGAAATTTTTTTTTAAATCAATTCTATTGATATAGAATTTTAATTTGTAAAGTTTTGTGAAGATATCAACTCTGCGGAAGTTATTAACAATAAACTCATTTTCCGGGAATATGTACATTTGTATGGGAGGTATAAGAAATTGTGGGCCGATTCCGGCAATTTTCAACAGGAATAAAGTTCACGCATAGAATGTGTAAAAAATGATTATTTTTTCGGAGTTGTTTTAAATTTTGATTCATAGGGAATATTCTGGCGAAATTTCAATAATTTATTTCACTTCGTTTTACACAAACAAACCGACGGACGGAGAGACGGATATAGCTACATGCCACTGTTATCAATGTTTTTTGTATATGGCAAATTGCAGATGTTCATAGTGAGCAATCTTAAGCTTGTTGTCCCTTAAAAATCCTAATTTTTAAATTGAATCCCCTATAATTTTCTCAAAATTTATTCATGAAAAACTCTTATGTCCGTTCGACACAAATATTTTTCATTGATAAGCACTGTTTGATTTTTAAATTTGAATTTTCGGAATTAGATTCCAAATAGGCCCCCGCAATACAGTTAATTAAGCAGCAATCGTAATCATGATGAAAGTTTTAAGCGGAAAACATTCGAATGAGAGAAAATTCTCAATTCAAACGGGAGGAAGTTGCACCATCGGGCTATCCTAACAACAAATGTTCTGCCAAATGTAGAACATCTCATTATTTTCTATAATATTGAACCTAGAAACATGAAATTAAGTTTGTAGAGCCCGGATTAGGCGAGAACACATAAAAGAGGACTTTTTGGTACTTTTTCGTTCCACAAAAGGTACCTTTTGAAATTTCTATAATATTGAACCTAGAAACATGAAATTAAGTATGTAGAGTCTGGATTGAGTTAGAACGTATAAAATGGGACTTTTTTGCACTTTTTCAGTTTTTAAAAGGCACTTTTTGAATTTTGTATAATATTGAACCTAGAAACATGTAATTAAGTATGAAGATCCCGGATTATGTGAAAACCTATAAATTCACTCTTTGGTACTTTTTCCGTTCTTCAAAATTTACTTTTTGAAATTTCTATAACATTGAACGCAGAAACATAAAATTCCATGTAGATCCTGGATTAAGTATGAAAAGCCCGTATTATGTGAAAGCCTATAAAAGGGTTCTTTTTGGTACTTTATCGTTCTTTAAAGGGTACTTTTTGAATTTTCTATAATATTGAACCTAAAAATATTAAATTATGCATGTAGAGCCCGGATTAAGTGAGAACCCATTAAAGGGGACTTTTTGGTTTAACAATTGGTATTTTTTGTAATAAAAGGGTGAAAGTTATATAAGATTCAGCCCAGCCGAATGTAGAACTTTAGGACAGAAAAAATGAATATTATTTTTTTCGTCCTGATAAACAAAAACAATATAAACAAGTAAGAAAGTATAGTCGGGCGTGACCGATCATATGATACCCTACACCAGTTATGAATATTAAATGTGATTTATTTTTCATAATAAAGCATTTATCTTCAATTTATGGATGAAAAACTAATTTTCTGAAAAAGGCTTTATATGGGGGCTAGGGGCAAATATGGACCAAGCCCGATAAAATTTTGTGAATATATTTATATTTACATAATATTTTATTGTGCTGAATTTCATCGCGATATTTGTGTTTATAAGTTAATTTGGGACATTCAAGTAATTTTCTGAAGGGGACTTTGTATGGGAGCTAGGGTCAAATGGGGCCCGATCTTTATGAAATTTGGCAGGGTCATCAAGACTTCAATAAAACTTAGTTGTGCCGTATTTTATCGATATATCTGTATATTTAACATAATTATGAGCTCAGAAGCCCTTTTCGGGGGGTTCTGTTCTATGGGGGCTAGGTGAAATAATGGACCGATTTTAACTATTTTCAATAGGCTTCGTCTTTGGGTCATATAAAACGTGCGTGCCAAATTTCATCCAATTATCTGGAAAATTGTACCTTGCGCGCAAGGTTTACATGGACAGCCAGCCAGCCAGACGGACGGACAGACATAGCTTAATCGACTCAGAAAACGATTCTAAGCCGATTGCTATACTTTAAGGTAGACCCACCTTAAATATTTTTGTATGTTACAAACATCAGCAGAAATCCAATATACCCTCCCCACTAAAGTGGTGTAGGGTATAAATATGTATTGGAAAATTCTTAGAAATTTGAAGGAATAATATATTTAAAGGACAAAATTTAATTTATAATCTTGCAACTTCCAAAATAAAAACAATATATTTTTTAATTTCTATTGATATTGATATAAGGATAAAAACATTTAATTAAATGTTTATATCCTCAATATTTTGATGTGCTTTAAAAATATCAGTGCCTGTGTTCTGTAACTTTCGAATCGACAAAAAAATTCGAAAAATATATAATCGTCTTGTTTAAAACAGGGTGAATACACGTAATTCAAATAAAAAAAGTAAAGTTCAGTATTTTACTAACACAGATTTCCTTATTTATCAAGAAATGATTTTTTTAATATTAGAGTAATAATATATATTTTAACGACTTAAGTAATAATGCTATAGGAATAATATTTAAGTATGTGGTAAAGAATGCATAAGGTTTCAATATACATATATTTTTCTTCAAAAAATATATTGAAAAAGGATATGAAGGATGAATTTTTAAAAGACATTATTTACACTTTTTCGTTCTGAAAAGTAAAAATAAAATATACCTGTCTGTTTTGTAAACCGAATCCGAGTAAATTTCTCGTTTAAAAACGAGTTCTCATAATTTTTCTCGTTTTAAAACCGAGTACACAAATCTAGTCGAAAGTAAATCGAATTTAATTTTGTTCCAATACATTTAATAATTATTTTTTGCGTTTTTAATACCACTGTAACTTAATATAAATGCTATGGGCATTTTAAACTCTTTTTCATTTTCTTTTTCATCTGAGACCCAACAAAGTATCCTTATGGAATTCTGAGTCGATTTAGCTGTGTCCGTCCGTCTGTCTGCCTCAAACACACTCACGTTAAAACTAAGCAAAATAAATCTACCAAATTCACTGAAAATATTCACTATTGTCCTAAGTAGTTTGGTCTTGAAAATCTGCCAAATCGGTCCACAAGTAAAAAGTTATGAGTAAAAATTTCAGACTACCTCGAAAAAAGGTTTTTTTCCTAATTCTTGAGTAGTTTTCTTAGAAACTACTAAAGATAATGGAATGTCCAAACTCAAAACAATCGATTCAAAATTTCTCATAGCCCCCATACAAATGTACATATTCTCGGAAATAGATTTATCGTTAATAACTTCGGCAAAAATATCGGTATCACCACGAAATTTTGCACATATGTATATAATAAGAACAGAAATCATATTACCAACGTAGATCTGTATAGGTCGATTATTGGTCACAGCTCCCATATATGGTCCACTTTCGAAAAATACTTAAATATAAATAACTAATTAAGAAATAAAGATATTGGAATAATATTCAACATAAATATGTTTTGTGTATACATATATCACTTTGCAAAATATTTTTCGGATTGGTCCATAATTGGGTATACCTCCCATATAAGGCCCATTTCCGATAACCACGTAATCGCACATATTATCATGAATGTGTTTAAAGTAGATATAAAACACCCTGCGAAATTTTTTCCGGCTTGGCTAATAATTACTTAAATGCGCAATACTAAGATATTGAAATAATATTCAACATAAATATGTATTGTGTATACATATGTATATCACTCTGCAAAATGTATTTTGGATCGGTCCATAATTGGGCATAGATCCCAAATAAGGACCACTTCCGAAAATCGCTTAAATGCAAATATCCAATTAAGAAATAAAGATATTTTAAAACAAGTAAGAAATTATAGTCGGGCGAGGCCGACCATATCATACCCTACACCTGTTACAAAACTAAAATGTGATTTAGTTTTCATAATAGAGCATTTAGTTGAATTGTACCTTGCCTCAGATATACTTAAGCCGTTTATTGTTGAATAAAATTGTGGACATTTAAGTCAAATTTTAAAGGGGGTTTTTTATAGGGGCTATGGTCAAATGGGATCCTATAATTATAAAATTCATGAGAGTCATCGAGGCTAGTATAGAACTTGGTTTTGCAGCTTTTTGTCGAGATACGAGTATATTGAACATAATTATGAACTTAAAAGCCCTATTCGTCGGGTTAGAATAGGGCTATGGTCAAATGAGACCCTATAATTATAAAATTCATGAGAGTCATCGAGGCTAGTATAGAACTTGGTTTTGCAGCTTTTTGTCGAGATACGTATTGAACAATATTGAACATAATTATGAACTTAAAAGCCCTATTCGTCGGGTTCAGTTATAAGGGGGCTAGGGGGCTTCGTCTCTGTTACCATAGAAGATGATGTGCCAAATTTCATTGAATTATCTTCAAAATTAAGACCTGAAGTTTGATTACAAGCTTTACAAGCCCTAATCGACTCAGAAAATGATTCTAATACTTTAAAGTGGTGTAGTGTATAAGTCTATCTATATATATAACAAGTAATAGTGTTATATTCGGCTGTGCCGAATCTTATATACCCTTCACCATAGTGTTTCTAAAAATTTATTTTCCTGACTATATCATTATTATTGCAATATGAAAACATAATGAACAACAACAAGGCTAAACGAAATAAACACACAAAAATATACACATGGCAGTAAAACCAACAGACATCCAAACATACGAAACGAAATACAGAAATTCAATACATACGAAATTCAATACACCAAGAAAACAAAAACAATATACACAAGGCAATGAAACACACAGCCATCCAAACACACGAAATTGAATGCACCAAGAAACAAAAACAATATACACAAGGCAATGAAACACACAGCCATCCAAACATACGAAACGAAATACTCAAAAAAACAAAATGCGAAGGCAATGAATAAGCAGTGTTGTTGTTGTTTATTTTTTATGAAATTTTCAGAGGTTGTCTCGGATTTTTGCTTATATCTCCGTTGTTTATGAACGGATTTTGCTGATTTTAAATAGGAAACTTCTCGAAAGCATGTCTGATAGAATTATTGAAGACTTGGATCCCGAAGATATCTGGGGTCTTCAGAAAACTGATTTCAACAGACGGACAGACAGACAGACGGACATGGCTTAATCGACTCCGCTATCTATAAGGATTCAGAGTATATATACTTTATGGGGTCGGAAAATTATATTTTGGAAATTACAAACGGAATGACAAACTTATATATACCCTTCTCACGAAGGTGAAGGGTATAAAAATGAATGTGTGTTTGTTTGTATGTTTGAACGTTATAGACTACTAAACGGCTGAACCGATTTTCTTCAAATTTTCACAGAGTATTCCTGCATGTCCGGAATAGGTAATGGGCTACTTTTTATTTTTAAATTCCAAGTGGGCGGGGAGCCACGCCCATATTAAGAAAATATGAAATCCGTATATTTGAGATAATATAACAGTTAGAGTCTTCAAATTTTGTCGGAGCCACTTTAGTGTCAATATGATTATTTAGGACAAAAAGTAGGTGGACTAGCATTAGCTGGCGTGGCACCTCCCATATAAATTAAATACAAAAATTCGTTTATCTTGGAAACTATTACAGTTAGAATCTTAAAATTTTGCACGAATAACTTTAACATCCATTTACATTTTGGGTAATAAGTTGGCGGACTACCCATGAGGAGAGCGGCACCTCCCATATTAATTAAATACAAAAATTCGTTTATCTGGGAATTTAATGAAACTAAATTCTTCAAATTTTGCACGAAGAACTTAAATATTTATCTGAACATTTTGGAGAAAAAAAGCAGACTTTCATTTGGGGGGACTTGAAGCCCCCATATGAATTAAATAGAAAAATTCGTATATCTGAGAAACTATTAGAGCTAGAATCTTCAAATTTTACTTTTTAACGGGCGGACTTTTAATGGGGAACTTTGCACCTCCCATATGAATTAAATATAAAATTTCGTTTATCTGGGAATCTAATAGAACTTGATTCTTAGAATTTTGCACAAATTATTTTAATATTCATCTGAACATTTTGGGGATAAAGTGCGGGCTTTCATCTGGGGAGCTTGAAGTCCCCACTGAGAAACTTTTAGAGCTAGAATTTTCAAATTTCACATGAAGAAGAGCATGTGAAAATTTTGGACTTTCCTGTAGGGGCTTCAAGCTCAAATAGAAAAATTCGTATATCTGAGAAACTATTAGAGCTGGAATCTTCAAATTTTACATGAAGAACTTTGAAATTCATGTGAACATTTAGAGCATAACGGGCGGACTTTCAATGGGTGGCTTGGCACAACATATATGAATTAAATACAAAATTTCGTGCATCTTGGAAACTCTTATATTTTTCAAATTTTTTATAGATAGATAGAAACTGGCGAACTTGCAATAATTTGCTTGACATCTCTCATATGTAACATATTATAAATCTGGGAAACTATTGTAGTTAGAATCTTCAAAATCGTTAAGTGGGATTTTTATTTATACATATTCCCTTTAGCGTAGCAAAGCACACTGGATATAGCTAGTAGGCTATAAAAATACGTTTTTTACGGATCGGTCCATAATTGTTCATATCTGTCATATAAGATCCATTTCAGAAAATCGCACATTTCATTGATAAATAAAGATATCAGAATAAGGATATTTTGTGTATATAAGAAATCTTTACTTTTTTTAATTAGGATCAATACATAATTGGTCTTAGTTCTCATATGAGGCCCATTTCCATAAGTCACTTTTTCCAATATATTTCATTCAATTATAAATATATACGGATAAAATCCGACACAGTGTGTTTTTTATCGAAAATCATTCTGTGAAATTTTGCTCGGATTGGCCATATCTCCATAAAAGGTATATATGATTTCTAAATGATAGCACCCTCATCACGGAAGCACAATTTAAACTTTCACAATTTATTAAATACGTACCTAGCAATATTTATAAGGGTTTTCATAAAAAGTTGCTTACAGATGGAGGGTATTAAAGATTTGGCAGCACTCTGACTTGTTTATTGTCGTTTTTTCTAAATGTTGATTTCGAATGTAGCTTAACCCGCTTTTTTTACTTTGAAAAAACCGGTTTCGAATACTTTTATTTTCTATTTGAATACATAGCGGACACTTACATCAAATTTTTAAGTAAATAATAATACTGTCCTACAAAATTTGAAGAATGTTGGATATTAGGGACTAGAGTATATTTTTTAAAAGAAGCTTTTGTTAACTTTTTTAGTAATTTCCTAATTATTTCACACATTTTATTCGTATTTTAAGCAGGAAAAGTATAGTTGATCACCATATTTGATACCCTTATTGACGAAAACTAGTTGTTAGAAATATTTTAATACAGTTTTATATCCTTAAAATTTAAAGTATGTACTTTAAAAAAGAGAAAATGAAAAACTAACAAGTTAGAGTATTATATTCGGCTATGCCGAATCTTAAATACCCTCCACCAGCAAGCTACTTTTTATTAAAACACGTTTAACTATCTAATTTTTAGCTTGACAAAATTTTTGTTTCCGTAGTTAGGGTACTAACATTTATGCATATGTGGAACTAATTTTGATTAGGTTCATAAAATTTTATATTAATAGGCCAGTTGCAAACATGTTAATATAATGATTTATCTAAACACAAACATACTCATGTCGAATTTTATCTGGATATAATCTTTAATAATGAATTAAGTGGTATTAAGTGATTTTCAGAAGTAAATTTTCGTATAACGATTTATATATACAAAATACATATTTATGTCGAATTTTATCCCGATGACTTTGATTGTCAGTGTGCGTTTAAGTAAATTTCAGAAATGATCCTTATATGGGAGTTGTGATCAATTATGGACCGATCAAGAAAAAATTTCGTATAATGATTTATATGCAAAAAAAAAAGAAATTGAAGTCGAATATTAATCTAATAGATTTATTAATTAATAAAATATGTGCGTTTAAGTAACTTTCGGAAGTGGACTTTATATAGGAGCTATGACCAATTATAGTCCTATCCGGGCCTCTTCAGAAAAATTTCGTAGAGTGATTCATATACACAGAACATATTTGTGTAGAATTTTATCAAGATAGCTTTATTTGACAATAATATGTGAGTTTAAATGATTTTCGGAAGAGGGCATTATATGGGAGCTATGACCAGTAATGGACCGATCCGGGTAAAAATTGGTATTATGATTTATATGTACGCAAAACATATTCAAGTTGAACTTTATACCGATAGCTTTATTTATCAATGAAACATATGCCTTTAAGTTATTTTCGGAAGTGGACCTTATATGGGAGCTATGACCAATTAGAGTCCTATCCGAAAAAAAATTTGTAGAGTAATTCATATATAGACGAAACATATTTGTGTCGAATTTTATCAAGATACCTTTATTTGACAATGAAATATGTGCGTTTAAGTGATTTTCGGAAGTAGACCTTATATGGGAGCTACGACTAATAATGGACCGATCCGAAAAGAAATTTGGTAGAATGATTTGTATGTACACAAAATATATCCAGTTCGAATTTTATCACAAAAGCTTTATTTATCAATGAAATATGTGCGTTTAGGTGATTTTTGGAGGTGAACCTTATATGGGAGCTATGACCAATTGTGGACCGACTGAGATCTACGTTGGTAGTATGATTTCTATTCATATTATATTTGTATGTACAAAATTTGTTGTTTGTATGTATTTGAGGGAGTTATTAACGATAAACTAATTTCCGGGAATATACACCTTTTATGGGGGCTATGGGAAATATTGAATCAAATGTTATGAGCTTGAACATACTTGATTCCTGGCATAAAGGTAATGTGTGAGAAAATTCATCGATTTACCTTTTTAGTTTCTGTGAAAACTACTTAAGAATTGGGAAAAAACTTTATTTTTTTCGAGGTAGTCTGAAGTTTTTACTCATAACTTTTTATGTTGTGGAACGATTTTACTGATTTTCAATACCAAACTGTACCGGATAACAAAGAATGCTTTGGGTGAATTTCGAGAATTTTTGTGGCTTTGTTTTAGCGTGAGTGTGTTTGACACAGACAGACAGACGGACGGACAGACGGCTAGAGCTAGAGTCCTAAAAGTTTCTACGGACAACTTTGACATCCATATGAATATGTGTTGACAAAATGGGCGGAATGGCTATAGTGGGAGTGTCACTTTACATATTAAGAAAATATTAAATTACTATATCTGAGAAAATATAACAGTTAGAGTAGTTAAATTTTTTTTTGAAAGGAGGATGTACATACAGTGACTTTTCTTTGGCCCAAGGACGAAGCCTAAAATGGTTAAAATCGGTCCATTATTTCACCTAGCCCCCATACAACAGAACCCCCGAAAAGGGCTTCTGACCTCATAATTATGTTAAATATACCTGTATATTGATAAAAAGCGGCATAACTAAGATTTATACAAGCCTTAATGACCTTGCCAAATTTCATAGAGTTCGGGACTCATTTGACCCTAGCTCCCGTACAAAGTCCCCTTCAGAAAATTACTTGAATGTCCAAAATTAACTTATAAACACAAATATCGCGATGAAATTCAGCGAAATAAAATATTATGTAAATATAAATATATTCACAAAGTTTTATCGGGCTTGGTCCATATTTGCCCCTAGCTCCATATAAAGCCTGTTTCAGAAAATGAGTTTTTCATCCATAAATTGCTTAAATGTATCGGAACAATTACTTGAATGTCCAAAATTAACTTATAAACACAAATATCGCGATGAAATTCAACACAATAAAATATTATGTATATATAAATATATTCACATATTTGGTCCATATTTGCCCCTAGCCCCCATATAAAGCCTCTTTCAGAAAATTAGTTTTTCATCCATAAATTGCTTAAATGTAGGTATGAATATTATGAAAAATAAATCACATTTAATATTCATAACTGGTGTATTCATATGGTCGGTCACTCCCGACTATACTTTCTTACTTATTTTTTATTTATATTGCTTTTAGGGTAGCAAAGCACTCTGGGTGCTTTGCTACCCTAAAAGCAATATGTATAAATAAAAAACCCACTTAACGATTTTGAGGATTCTAACTACAATAGTTTTCCAGATATACAATATGTTATATATGAGAGATGCCAATTATTTCAAGTTCGCCTGTTGCTATCTATCGCCAATTTCAATCTATCTATGAAAAATTTGAAGAATATAATAGTTTCCAAGATACACGAAATTTTGTAATTAATTCATATATGTGGTGCCAAGCCACCCATTGAAAGACCGCCCGTTATTCTCTAAATGTTCCCATGAATGTCAAAGTTTTTCATTTAAAATTTGAAAAATCTAGCTTTAAAAGTTTCTCAGTGGGGACTTCAAGCTCCCCAGATGAAAGCCCGCACTTTATCCCCAAAATATTCAGATGATTATTGAAGTAATTTCTGCAAAATTCTAAGAATCAAGTTCTATTAGTTTCTCAGATAAACGAAATTTTATATTTAATTCATATGGGAGGTGCAAAGTTCCCCATTGAAAGTCCGCCCGTTATACTCTAATGAATGTCAAAATTCTTCAAGTAAAATTTGAAGATTCTAGCTCTAATAGTTTCTCAGATATACGAATTTTTCTATTTAATTCATATGGGGGCTTCAAGTCCCCCCATATGAAAGTCCACTTTTTTTCCTCCAAAATGCTCAGATGAATATTTAAGTTCTTCGTGCAAAATTTGAAGAATTTAGTTTCATTAGATTCCCAGATAAACGAATTTTTGTATTTAATTAATATGGGAGGTGCCGCTCTCCTCATGGGTAGTCCGCCAACTTATTACCCAAAATTTTTAAATGGATGTTAAAGTTATTCCTGCAAAATTTTATGATTCTAACTGTAATAGTTTCCAAGATAAACGAATTTCTGTATTTAATTTATATGGGAGGTGCCACGCCCCCTAATGCTCGTCCGCCTACTAATCATATTGACACTAAAATAATCATATTGACACTAAAGTGGCTCCGACAAAATTTGAAGACTCTAACTGTTATTGTAGGAGAATTTTATTTATTTAATTATATTGTTCTGATCCCCATGATCAGAATGTAAAATAAATACACTTTTAATTTTTTACACTTCAATATAATTCTTTATTTAATAAAGTAGACTGCTTCTTGCAGAAGATAAAAAACAAGTGATCAATAATTTAAATTTACAAGATCATCAAAACTAAATGATCTGTTTTTCTACCTGCAGTAGATTTACATGTTTGTTTGTATGTACGTTTAAATGCGTTGATATACAAATAAATGTACATGCAAATGTACGTATACTTGTACTTATAAAAAATACCGTTAGGTCTATTTTAATCATTACTTCATATGGGTGTGGCTCCCCGCCCACTTGGAATTTCAACGTTCAAACATACAAACAAACACACATTCATTTTTATATATATAGATATCTATATAAAGAAACTATTATTGTTAGAATCTTCAAAATCGTTAAGTGGGATTTTTTATTTTTATTTGTTCAATTCACAATCGATGTTGTAGCGTTGTATGCGTTGTATGTCAGCAGCTGCTACAATAGTCATAACAATGTTGTTGGTATTTTCTATGCAAAAGCTTTATACAACTCCTACGACAATTTTTCATATGTTTTTCGAATGTTGTAAGAAAGTTTAGTGTTGCCAATTGTTTATTTCAACATATAAACAAAAAATTCAAACGACTTTAGCATAAAAAACGATAAAGTGGTAACACTGAAATCAAAAACAAACAGCTGTTTACCAAAACAAAAAAACTAAAATTTTATTAAAAACAGTTTATTTATTAGTTTAAAATGTGGAATAAAGAAAATAAATGAATTGAAAATTCAAAGAAATTAATTTTGTTTATTTCGCATGTTTAATTAATTTAATATTTTTTGATTTTTTTATCTTCTGACATTCTTATGTATATTTGTTTTGATTGTTTTTTTTTTCATTGAGAACATAAACTTATGACTTGCTGCAAAGATCTGTTCACAATCACTGTTACTACACTTTAGTAGGTACAATATACAACTTGATTGTGAATTGAACAATTGTTTTTAGGGTAGCAAAGCACACTGTGTATAGCTAGTAGTTTATATTATTAAGATTTATTTTATTTTCAGCTTTCAAAAAACATATGGTTTTTGTTTACGCATTTAAAGCAATGATGCATACTTTATAGCAATAAAAGCGACAAACTTTTTAAAATCGCGAGATACTACATTTGTTGCACATTAAATTTTTTGCATGAAAAAACCATAATTTTTCGCAACTTTGAGCAGAGTACCAGGCTTTTGAGAAAAAATGTTTCTGCCTTTGAGCAAAAATTTCGTTATAATCTAAAAATTAACGATTTTGAAAATTCTTTAAAACTTTGAATTTTGTATTTATTCGAAGAGTATGATAACCAAATTTCTCCAAATCGTAGAGGGTAAGGTTCGAACCCTGGTTGAAATATTTTAAAAAGACCCTTATATAAAAAACTAAACTAAAAAATAATTGTTAATATTTATAAAAAAAATATAAAAATCCGCAAATCCCTCCCCACGAAAGTTTTTCCCAAAATAAAAGTTGGAATCCCCACATCTGGCGACACTGATAGTGAGTGAAGCTGATTTGAAAATAGCAAAGAAAACAAGTTAGAGTGCTATATTCGGCTAAGCCGAATCTTAAATACCCTCCACCAGCTACTTTTATATTGATATTTTTTTTAATTGATCAAATATTTTAAGAAATATGTATATTTTATCATGCCTTAAATAGAAAAATTTTCATTCGAGACTTACAGAAAACTACTGAACCGTTTTACATGAAATTTAGTATACCGATAGGCCTGACCTCAGGAGAAACTTAAACTATACAAGATCTGGATCGGACACCACTCCCCTTTTTACGCCAACTTTTTGGGAAAAGGATATATTTTTAAATAACAGTTAGTTTTGTTGAGTTTCATTGCGATACAAATGGTTACAAGTCAATTTTAGACGTTTAAGACATTTTTTGAAGGGGGGTTTGTATGGGGGCTAGGGTCAAATAAGGGCCGATCATTACAAAAATCTGCAGTGTCATTTATACTTATATAAAACTTATTTGTGCCAATTTTTAGAGATATAATATTATATTTGACGTAATTATGGCATTTAAAGCCCAAATCGGGAGGTACGGTTGTATGGGGGCTAGGTGAAATAATGGATCGATTTCAACCATTTTCAATAGGCTTCGTCCCTGTGCTAAAAAAGGGCATATACACAAGGCAATGAAACACACAGCCATCCAACTATATGAAACGAAATACTCAAAAATACTTTTTTATGAAATTTTCAGAGGTTGTCTCCGATTTTTGCTCATATCTTCGTTATTTATGGACCGATTTTGCTAATTTTAAATAGCGATCTTTCCGAAAGCATGCCTAATAGATTTATTGAAGATTCGGATCTCGCCGATATCTGGGGTCCTGTAAAAACTGATTTCAACAAACATACAGAAAGACAGACAGACTGACATGGCTTTATACTTTATAGGGTCGGAAAATTTTATTTTGGAAATTACAAACGGAATGACAAACTTATATATACCTTTCTTACGAAGGCGAAGGGTATAAAAAGTTTGATATTAAGTTTTTCCCCAAAAAATGTAATATTTTTATAAATTCAATAAATATTATGTTTATAAAACAAATTCATCTTTAAAAACAATTATTATATACAAAAAAGTTGTTTAAAGAAAACGAATTCATAGACTGAAAAAACTGAATATTAATTTCATAAAAATGTTTTTTTAATACGAATTATTCATCGTTAGAAATATTTTTCGGTTCTCATTTTTATCTTGTGGGCATCCTCAAAATTCCGATTTTTTATATTTTTTATTGCCAATCTTAAATAAATCAAATGATTTAGGATCGCTCGTGTTAATAGATGATGACGTGTAGGACACTAAAATTTTTAATGTTAAATTTTGGATTTGGACATGACCTCTCCCTTGGTTTGGGGCGGAGACTAGCTAAACTCCTACCGATCTATGGATCACGGTACACGGTTCCAATGCAACTCTACACTGAGCTTACGCTCTTCCCGCGATTTGGGTCTAAACCACAGCCACCACGATACTCCATAAATGGCCGCACCATCATCCAGGCTGAAAAGCAGCAGAAGGGCTTCCTGGATCCCGTGGTACCAGATTTTAAGTCTCCGGTCGGACTTCGTAGTTTAAAAATAAACTACTACTAGTTGGCCTCCAAATAGGACCTGACTGGTGGCTAGCAGCAACACAAAACATTCAATAAAGGGTACACAAGGCGCACAAACATTGAACAGCCGCCCTCATGAGCGACACTTTGTATCATATTCTTAACACCAGCAGGACGGTACACACAAGACACTAAACAGAGCACCCTCACGGATACCCAGGATAGCCGAAAGAACAACGAAGGCAACGACGAAAAGTAACGCAGAGACAGCGAGACAACGTGGCTGAAGTCCTAAAAAACAAACAAAATAAAAACAACAAAAAAGTCGGACAGGGAGAGCCACTAAAATCGCAGCAAATACACAACGAAGTTGGGGAAGGAAAGCAGCTCTCAACATCAGACGAAAGCAACTTTCCAACGGTCATATACCTATGTGCAAACTTAGGCCAAGCAAGCGTGCCGAGAATGCACGATACCTGGCAAGTAAAAACACCACCAACGGATAACCACATTAGGGGTTGCCTCCACTAACGTCAGTCCTCCTCCTGTTGAATACCTACCTAGCATATTCGCCCAACCTAGCAACTGTCCTATCGTCCTCTAAAGCCCTACTGTACTCCCAAGTTTCTCCCTAATGTCACTGTGCAGGGGACACGCTGTAAGAACGTGCCCCACGTCTTCTATGCCTGTCCCATACCTACAGTCCGCAGTTTCAGACAGACCTCTCTTATGCAAAAATGCATTAAGAGAGCCATGTCCCGTCAGTATGAAACCCAAACTTAAGCCGAAGCTAAAAGATGGGTGTTCCTGTACGAACGTCACGTCACGTATGAAACCATACGTTACCCGACCCTTGTCACTATTGGTCCATCTTGTCCGCCGCCTAGAGATCAGACACTCTCAAAGCAGTGTCTTGATATCCAACCCCGGTCTAGAAGCGGTAGTCCCTTGTTGATACCACAACGTATTACTTCCAAGTCAAGGGGTGCTACACCCAGCATGACCTGAAGAGCATCTGTTGCAAACAGGCAAGCAACCAAGCAAAACAACTCTCTGACACGATAAGACATTGTTTCTGCCTACAACTGATATAACCGTCTCGTACCATACCGAAGAGCCATACGTTGCACAAGCAACAAATAACCCCTCGTATATAACACGAACTGCACGCCTGCTGAGGCCCCAGTCACTCTTAAGGATGCGTCTGATCTGTCCCACAACGACGGAAAGCTTGTCTCTGACCCGATGAATCAAAAAGTTCATCCTCTCGCTCATAGTAATCCCCATGTACTTGACCTCAGTCACATACTTGAGAGCCACATTTCCAGAACGTATGCACGGGAGACGTGCCGATGATAAGCTGCCCTTCAGCAGCATCATCACCGTCTTTCCCATAGCCACCTCCACTCCAACGCTACTACCCCACACATTAACACGACGTATAACTTCCCCACCAATGGTTTCTATAACAGCACGAGACTGTCCTTCCACCATGATCAGGAGGTCATCAGCATACGCACACAGCTTACAAGTCCGTACAAAATCACCCAGCAAAGGATCCATCATGAGGTTCCATATAAATGGACCAGAAATGGATCCACCCACAACAACGCACAACATCTTTCCAAACCGTGCCGGTAAACCGCACACCAAGGGTCATCTCTACTGTCCCGTATGAAGTCTTTCCACTCGTCCTCTTTTCACTCTAACAATCATGTCCTTATACGTAAGTAAGGCCGAAAGATAGTCAGCTTTGCGCTGAATTAAATCCTCTGCGTTAGTGAATCTTTCTCTCTGCAATCGCTTCCGGAGACGCCTGACAGACCTTCGCATTAGATTCAGCTCACGAGTCCACCACTTCACTTTGCTGAACCTTGACTTACGACGTCGGCTCAACAAAGTGTCATTACTGTGACACATCCACTGGTCTATCTTACCGACCTGGTCATCTATCGTCAGTATCCTAAAGTCATCAATTGGCACCTCTGAGGCCACCGACCGAAAATACCCCGTGTACGAGTACCAGTCGATATCCCTATTACTACTGGTTCGAGTCTGGTCTGTCCTAACAGTTCGTCCTCTGCAAGAGACCGTCATTTACGCTCCAGTCATTACACACCCTCCACCTGAAGTCAAATGCTGTCATAGCAGCACCATTGGCAGCTTAACGTCAATGTCACTGGTACCCATAGGACCGTCAAAAGTATACAGGTCACTCGGCCCATTCACCACCATGACGCACTTGGTAACCAGCCATTCGCTAAGCATAACTCCTCGTATATAGTTGTGATGACCAGGGGCTAACCTGTCCATCTTACTGAACCACATACGAGAGCATGCGTTTGCGTCTAAGCTTAGGATTACAGGATAACTACTCGCGAGGAGTAGTACCGAATCCAAGTAACTTAAGTACGGTTCCAATAGATAACCAAACCTACAGTACACCCTAACCAGGATCAACCTTCCGAAACTACCTTCAACGGACATACTAATACCTAACTGGCTGGTACTCAAAACTGTACAGTCCAAGTCGCTGTCACACACTATAACGGCCGCATTTCCTCCGTCGTCAGTAAACGACCGTACACCCCCCGGCAATCCTCTTTGCGGCCATCCGAGGTATACGGCTCCTGCCCAAGTGCAAAAGTCGCATCCCGGACACGCATAGCTTGCCCCAATTCGCACATCACTACATATGACCGCTGGCAGTTGAGCTGCAAAATATTAATGGAGTTGGAGTCCATGGCGTCTAATGTCTGGTGTTCGCTCTAGCAACCATAGCGCTATATACCGGACAGGCGGCCGACATCATAAGATGATCAGCCGGAAGCCCTTAAAGACACAGTTCCTACAATGAATCTCGTTAACACATCGTGATGTCATATAGCCAAGCTGTCCGCAGAGGCGGCACACACCCTCCGTCATCCTGCATTTTCTCACCCTTTGATCGAAGCCCAGGCATCGGAAACAGCTAGGTACGGCATCATAAATGACATACAGCAATTGCTGCATGGCCTCATTACTGCCCTCCAGAACAACACTGACCGGCCCGCCTGTAGACTTCCAGGGAGCAGACGAAACACCCTTCTTTCCTTTGACCATTTAAACACAGTACGTTCTTAAAAACCCGAAATTTAACTCCGATTTCTTAAGACTTACAACATAAACTTTAAAATTTGGATAATTCTATATATTTTCTTTAATTTAAACAGGTTTTACAAATACTCCGATTTCCAAAGCATACAATAATGCTACCAATCATATCTTGATATAATCGATACAATAACCATGTTTTATGGATCGGACATTTTATTTGTTCTAGCAACAAATTAAGATGTATCCGTGTTCAAAATTGTTCAATTCGTATTCATACCACCAATTGAGCCTGATTTAATATAAAAATCTTACTATTTTGGACAATAATCAATTTCAGAACCGATATGTAGTGTAAGTTATTGACATGGTCACCATTTGACGATTATTGGTAGTATTTAGGAGTATGTAATGGATGATTGGAACCAAAAAACTTGTTTTAATTAATGAATACTAGTACAAATATTATTAATATCGCATTTTAAATATACATTTTAGGAAATCGCCGTTAAATATCGAATATGAACGCTATACTATGTTAAAAACGGCAATGTTCCGCAATGGATTGTAATTATTGTAAAGAAACAATTAATTTAAAAGTTAAAATATTGTCTTCCAATGTATCATAATGAACAAACGAGGGATATTATTGAATACCCGATCCAAAACTCCGGGGTTTTAAATAGTCAGATGTTCTTAAATAGGAAAAAAATGCTCCTATAAATAATATTCAGATCAATTACCAAAAATTTAAATTAAACAAAATATTTTATTATAAAATAATTACATTCAAACAGCTAAAATTTTCATGAATTTCGTTAATATCATTAACCAAATACACACATACATAAATTATCTGTATACTTACTTTTGTGACGTAAATTTTGCACCTATTTAACTACACCTTAAGTGAGAACTCAAGTAACCAAAATAACCCAGAAAAAAGTAGTGAATAATAATTATCATATGTAATTGTTTTTAATAAATAAATATGTCACTTTTCTGATTTTTGAAAAAATAATATCCTTTTTTAAATAAAACCAATTGTCAGTATTTCTGTATACTTATTTTTGAGATTAACTGTATATTGTTGTCGATTTATCTATGTCCGTCTGTCCGACCTTCTGTCTGTCTAAAACACGATCACGTTAAAACGAAGTAATAGAAATTCACGAAATTCACCCAAAACATTATTTATTATCCGGTACAGTTTGTATTAAAAATCAGTAAAATCGGTTTACGTCGTAAAAAGTTATGAGTAAAAATTTCAGACTAGCTTGAAAGAAATAACTTTTTTTCCCAATTCTTAAATAGTTTTCTTAGAAACTTCCAAAGATATTTCGATGAATTTTGTGACACATTATTTTTTGTGCCAGGAATCAAATATGTTCAAACTCATAACACTTGATCCAATATTTCCCATAGCCCCCATACAAAGGTGTATATTCCCGAAAATTAGTTTATCGTTATTAACTCCCTCAAATATATCGGTATCAACACAAAATTTTGCACGTACAAATATAATATGCATAGAAATCATACTACCAACGTAGATTTTCTGGAGAGGCCCGTAATTGGTCATAGCTCCTATATAAGGTCCACTTCCGAAAATCACTTAAACGCACATATTTTGATAATTAATAAATCTATTGGAGTAATATTCGACTTGAATTGTTTTTTGCATATAAATCATTATACGAAATTTTTTCTTGATTAGGTCCATGATTTCCGAAAATTACTTAAACGCACATTGACAATCAAATGTCATCGGGATAAAATTCTACATAAATATGTATTTTGTATATATATAAATCGTTATACGGAATTTTACTTCTGAAAATCACTTAATACCACTTAATTCATTATTAAATGATTATATCCAGATAAAATTCGACATGAGTATGTTTGTCCATAGACAACGCAGCGCCGTGTACACGCAGATAGTCATTATTATAAAATGTTTGCAACTGGACCATTAATATAAAATCTAATGAACCTAAACAAAATTAGTTCCACATATGCATAAATGTTAGTACCCTCACTACGGAAACAAACATTTTGTAAAGCTAAAAATTAGATAGTTAAACAGGTTTTAATAAAAGGTAGCTTGCTGGTGGAGGGTAATTAAGATTCGGCATAGCCGAATAAACACTCTACCTTGTTATCGTTATTAAGGTTTTCTGAAATGTACAGAAAATATACAAATAATAAAGTTATGCAGTAGTAAACTTATATACATAGCTTTTATTATCCTTAAGTCCTCCTGCATAGCTTCTAGGGTGTGAAGAATATCACTAGATGAGCGATGTTTAGATTTGCTCGACATTTTCCTCGATTTCTGAAGTTAAAACGAATCCGTCTTCATATTAGAATCTTATAGCTTTCGCAATAAAAATATTTCATCTACGAAAAAGTGACCCTCGCAAAACCCAATATTTATATCCAATAATTTTAAGGGATAGTTGAAAAAGTTCTCAACATTTTTAAATTTTTTTGCCAAAAAAGTCTTGTCATCTATGATTTCTTGAATTTCAACAAATGAACTATCTACCATAAAGCAAATATTGTTGGGAAATGTTTTGCTTAATATGCCGTTAGTGGTGGTAATAGATTTAATTTCTTCAACTTTATATTTTAAGCCAAACATGTAGAAAAGTAGTCGGGCATGGCCGACCATATGATACCCTACACCACTGAGTATGTTAAAAATGTGGATTATTTTTAATAACAAAGCATTTAAGTTGTTACCTTAATTCCGAAATATTTTAACAATTTGTTGAAAAGAGTGATTTTCCAGAAGAGGGGTTATATGGGTGAAGGGTAAATATGGGCCTATCCTTATAAATTTTGGTACATGGCTTTACATTTACTTTAGAGTTATGTATGCTGGATTTTATCGTGACACTAGTGTTTATTAGTGAATTATTGAGCTTCAAGTCATTTTCTGAAGGGGACTTTGTATGGGAGCTAGGGTCAAATAAAGTCCGATAATTACGAAATTCGGTAGTGTTATTAAGACGTATATAGAACTAAGTTTTGCCGATTTTTGTAGAGATACTACAATATTTAACATAATTATAAACTCAAAAGCACTTTTCGGACCGATTTCAGCCATTTTCAATATGTTTCGTCGTTGGGCCGTATGGTCCAAATTTCATTAAAATATCATGAAAATTACGACCTGTACCTTGCGCACAAGGTTTACATGGACAGCCAGCCAGCCGGACAAATGGACATGGCTTAATCGATCGGTATACTTTAAGGTGGGTGTAGGATCAATATTTTTGTGCGTTACAAACATCAGCACAAACGTATAATACCCTCCCCACTATGGTGGTGTAGGGCAGGGGTCGGCAAACTATGGCTCGCGAGCCAAATGCGGCTCTTTGGATGTGGAGCTGTGGTTCTTTAGTTTCATACACACATTTTATTTATTTTATAAACAAATATTTGTATGCTTATTTTAAAATCTTTCCGAATCGATTAACGAGCAAATTATTAAAACTAACAAAACACTTCGCAAACGTTTCTACAATATACAAAACTTTTTAACTTTGCTTAATCGTTCTGTACATGAACAAAACAAAAACAAATACTTTTTAAGTGAGAAAGAAAGAACACAATTAGCTTTTCGCTCATTTCCTTGCTTTTATTTGCCCCTACAATTGTACATTTGAGAATAAATCCTCATTGAGCCATTTGAAATTGGTATTGGATCTCTAGAAATGAAGTTGATCAATTTAAAAAGTAAAGCTTTGTGTTGTGGAAAATTGTCAAAGTTTAAAAGCAAGTTGGAAGATTTAGGTAAAAAGCCAACTAACAAATTAAAATTTAGAGTGATTTTTGAAACTTTAAACAACAAGTTATGATCCAAGCTTTCTAAAGCCTACAAACCTATCACTCCCATTGAATTTGTTCCATGTACAAGTTAATATTGTAAGAAAATGTTTAATTCTTTAAAGTGTTAATTGAAAAGTTCCCTATAAACGAATGGGGTATCATATCAGTGATCCTACGAGGTGCCATTAGATAAGATGTAAATCATGATCATACATCCCGAAATTTTCGTGTTTTTCGAATTTAAACATATATTTTGGAAATTTAAAATATAGTAATTAATTAATAATGTGGAGAATTTTGATACAGTTAAATACTAAAAACTTAGTCTATCTCAAAACTTTAATCTTTGTTTTATAAAAAGGTGCAAAAAATTAAAAATTTTTATATATTGCACGTTTTAAGTGAAGACAGTGATCTATGAAAGATTGATATATTTTTGACATAAAATTTTTGCCTATAAATAAGGGACCAGAAAGCGTATTAAGGACCCATCCTTACAAAATTTCGTAATGAAGTTTTGGATCCTATTAAACTTGTTTGTGTTGATTTTCATCACTATACTTGTATTTTAGCCTGTTGTATGTCGGAACTTTCGAAAGTGGACTCCATATGGGGGAAGGGTCAATTTTGAATCCATCCTTATTACATTTGGTACAGATATTTTTTGTTCTTATAAAACCTGTTTGTGTCGAATTTCGTCGCTTACTGCTATTATTAAGTCACTTAAGAGCGATAGGGTCATTTTCTAATTCGGATCTAATATGGGGGGTAGGATCAATTATGAGCCGATCGACACCAAATTTGGTAAAGTGATTATTGTTCCTGTTTGTGTTGAATTTCGTCATAAAATTGCCATTATTAAGCCAGTTATGAGTGTTAAAATCAAATTTGGAAGATAGATTTTTGTTCTTATACAACTTGTTTATGTCGAACTTTGTCTCTATACTGCTACTGTTAAGTCAATTATGATCGTTAGAGTAATTTTCTGAATTGGGGTTGGTCAATTATGGTTCAATGACCGCAATACATCGCAGTAAATTTTTTGTTTGTATAAACAAAATTGTGCAAAATTTTATCGCGATTGCTGCCTAATTATATCACTGTCGCTCCACTCAAATAAACTGTAAAAAAACGCATTCGAATGACCCATAAAAATTCTAAAAGTGTTTGTTGTCAAAAATCTATAAGAAAGATTCCTTGCAGAATCGTCTTGTAGATAATTAAACAAAAAATATGTTTTTGAAGTGAATTCATAAAGTATTTGTAATGTTTTAATAAACAAACATTTTGTGGCTCTTTTAAAACCCATGTTTTGTAAACTGTAAATTTTGGCTCTTCAGACTCAAAAGTTTGCCGACCCCTGGTGTAGGGTATAAAAATTTAGTTTTAACTTTAATAGGTTCAACACTAAAACCATTAATAGCTGTTGAGGTAAATGTTTCGGCATTTTAATTTTTCTATTAAGTTTTTTCATAAAATTTTCAAACGGATGTGCTGAGAAATTGTTGAGGCTTCCATATTGCTCAACTTATTCTACTAAATATAGAACACAATGAATATTATATGAAACACTAGCTTGTCCATATGTATAGGGAAATTTTTCTACGAAAGTCTTGAACATTATATTGGCCTTTTCTCTATCATTCGCATTGGAGCTTGATGACAATATTCTATAAATGCAATACAGTAATTGAAAATGCTCATAAATTTCAATTGGCACGAAATCTTTGCTTTCTTGGCTTTCTTGAAAATTCGAGGGGAATTGAAACCGAGAGTGAAAGTAGTTTTCAGACATTGAAATAACAGATGAGTTTGATATTTTATTAATTGTCCTTTTAATAATTATGTATGTCAACATTTTTTTCCTACACCCAAATCCAACAATCTATAGAAAATTGGGAAATCATTCCTATTCCTATAGATTCTAATTCCATTAGTGTATTTGAGTGCATGGAATTATGAAAGTCTTTGTATTGTCTTGCTCTGAAGATCAGACTTTTTTCTCCAGCAGTTGTTGAGTAGGTGACGACATTGTCAACCTTTTCACCAACTTGCTGGCACTTTACACTGTAGGCCACATGACCCTTTATACCACATATCCACGTATGTGAACGTTAATTATGTTTCCATTTATGGTAAGACCATTATCATTTAAAATCTTCATATCGTGAACGAAGTCATGTAGGAAAACGTTAACGTCATCTGGTTTATGTTTTCCTATATATGATCCTTGTTAATGTTAATTTAAATCATTTATGACAATAGTCAGTTTTACCAACTGCTCGTTGAGGCCGATGTGGACGTATGTTCCGGGTTTATTTTCAATAAACCAAGGAATTTCCTGTACATTTGGTGAACAAAAATGGCCACCTGAAAAACTTGGTGCATTTACTGCATTTTCAACATTTTCCGCAGAAATAATTTTTTTAATTCTACAATTGTCTTCTTTGTTTGGTATTGAAAATGGGCAATATCGGTCCACGTTTTCGGATAGCCCCATTCAAGTGGACCCCCGAAAACAGCTTTAATGGGCATATCTGTTTCAAAAGTACGAATATAGCGATGAAATTCCACACAAATAAGTTTCATGTGATCCAAAATCTGCCTACCAAATTTTATGAGGTTCGGTCCATAACTGACCCTACCCCCCATATAAGGCCCCCTTCAGAAAATTTGTTTAACTCTCATTACTGGCTTAAAAATACTAGTATAACAATGAAATTTGACATCGGATCTTATGATCCAAAACTTCTCAACCAAATTTTATGTTGATCGGTCCATAATTGACCCTACCCGGGTAGGGTATACCCCCCATATAAGGTCCCCTTCAGAAAATGACTTTAACGCTCATTACTTTAACGCTTAAAAATACGAGTATAGTGATAAAATTTAACACACATAAGTTTCATATGATCCAAAATCTCCCTACCTAATTTTATGTTAATCGGTCCATAATTGACCCTACCCCCCATATAAGGTCCCCTTCAGAATACGACTTTAACGCTCATTACTAGCTTAAAAATACGAGTATAGTGATGAAATTCGACACACATAAGTTTCAATGAAGCAAAAATCTCTTTATCAAACTTTATGTGGACCGGTCCATAATTGACCCTACTCCCCATATAAGGTGCCCTTCAAAAAATTACTTAAACGACGATTACCTACTGGCTTAAAAATACAGAATACAGAAAAGCGATGAAATTCGATACACATCTCTATTCGACACACATAAGTTTCAATGAAGCCAAAATCTCTCTATCAAACTTTATTTGTACCGGTCCATAATTAACCTTACTCCCCATAGGCGCCCTTCAAAAAATTACTTAAACGATGATTACCTACTGGCTTAAAAATACAGAATACAGAAAAGCGATGAAATTTGACACACATATTTTTTATACGAGTTAAAACCTCTCTACCAAATGTATTGAGGATCGTTCCATTAGAAAATTACTTTAACGATCTTTGCTGACTTAAAAATACGTGAACAGTTATGGAATTTTTTATAAGAAACATTTATAGGAACGTAAATCTTCCTACCGAATTTCATTCGGAAAGTGTCGGGAAGTGACATTCGATGTAAAGATGTTTTGTATGAACCAAAATTGGTCTAAAAAATTTTTATGAAAACCTGTCAATTATTAACCCTATCTCTCATATAAGGTCCTCTTCAGTTAATTTGATGAATAATATCTCCCTGATGTTTATAGGGAGCATTCCTTTTAAGGCATACGGTTTGATGTTATATGAGGCATTCGGTTTGATGTTGTATGCTGACTTAAAAATACGTGAACAGTTATGAAATTTTATATAAGAAACATTTATAGGAACGTAAATCTTCCTTCCGAATTTCATTTGGAAAGTGTCGGGAAGTGATATTCGATGTTTTGTATGAACCAAAATTGGTCTAAAAAATTTTTATGAAAAACTGTCAATTATTAACCCTATCTCTCATATAAGGTCCTCTTCAGTTAATTTGATGAATAATATCACCCTGATGTTTATAGGGGAGCATTCCTTTTAAGGCATACGGTTTGATATTATATGAGACTCTCACTTGTTTTATTTTGATTTATTTTTGATATTAAAGAGTAATATACTGTTTACTCTAAACAACTTCGCAAAATAATCACTACATTGATGAGTAGGGTAGAAGGGGGATCAAGGGGGGCACATCTGCCAATAGCGAATAACTTGAAAACCGAGTAATCGATTTTATCGCATTATCAAATTTTGTTTTCTTTTATCGATTATCTGTCATCCCTGAAAGTTTGAAACATTAACTTTACATATGATGAGAGGCAGACGTGGTTAATTGTTTTTCAAAAGGCTGTGAAAATATTTCACTGTGGGAATTTTTTGTACTAACTTTTTTAGTTTTTGTGATAGAAAAAATATATTGGTATGTGATAGAACGTCAATAATAGTGAACAATAATATATAATAATATTTCCGATAATATAATTTGAAGCCCAAAAAATATTTAAACTAAACCCCAAAACTGCCCGTGGGGCGCATTTGCCAAATATATGTAATATAGAAAAAATCAGTCACAATATATGTAATATAGAAAAAATCAGTCACAATTTGTTTTAATTTTTTTGTTAAGTTATTTGAAATAAACAATAAATATCTGGTTTTTATACTTTGTTTAATGAATTAAAATATAAAATAGCGAAAAAAGTTTTTATTTTTAAATTACCTCCACCACCATCTGTGGTAATAGAGGGTATATATAAGTTTGTCATTCCGTGTGTAACACCATGAAATATTCATCTGAGACCCAACAAAGTATATATATTCCGGATACTTATCAAATTCTGAATCGATTTAGCTATGTCCGTCCGTCCGTTTGTCTGTGTAAAACACGCTCACGCAAAAACGATGCTAATTAAATTAATGAAATTTAGCCAAAAGATTCACTATTGTCCAAGGCAGTTTAGTATTGAAAATGAGCAATCGGTTTACATAGGAAAGTGTTATGAATCAAAATTTTAAAAAACTCCGAAAAAATTATTTTTTTTTATCACATTCTAATACAATTTTTACAAATAATTTCATAAAAATTAGCACGCATTTGTTTCTATATGAAAGCTTGATTCCTGTTAAAAACGGGCGGAATCGGTCCACAATTTCATATACCTCCCATACAAATGTAGGTACATATTCCCGGAAAATGCATTTATTGTTAATTATTTCTGGTATAATGAAAATATCTCTACAAACTTTTACAAGTAAAAGTTTTATGTCAATTGAATTCATATAGGGGAAAATTTTTCTGAATCGGTCCATAATTTGCCGTAGCTCCCATACAAGGTTCCCTCCTGAAAATCACCCAAGCGCACATTACTCATTACCAAATAATGATATCCTTTCAAAATTGTGCACAAGTATTGACTTTATATACAGAAATGATACTGTAAAAGTTTTTCAAGATCGGTCCATATTTGGTCATAACTCCCGAAAATCACTTAAACACACATATTGTATATTGTAATAATTGTATTCATACAAATTTTGGTACAAATATTGCCCTTATATACAGAAATTATACTGTAATAGTTTTTCGCGATCGGTCCATATTTGGTCATAACTCCCATACAAGGTCCACTCCCGAAAATCACTTAAACGCACATAACTCATTACCAAATAATTGTATTCATGCAAATTTTGGCATAAATATTGCCTATATTCACAAAGATTATACTGTAAAATTTGTTCACCATCGGTCCATATCTGGTCATATCTCGCATACAAGGTCCCGAAAAACAATTAAACGCAAATAACTCATTACCAAATAATGGTATCCATACAAATATTGATACAAATATTGCTTTTATATATAGAAATGATACCGTAAACGTTTTTCACGATCGGTTCATATTTGGTCATATCTCCTACACAAGGTCCCCTTCCGAAAATGATTTAAACGCACATAACTCATTACCAAATAATGATATCTATACAAAATTTGCCACAAATATTACTTTTGTATACAAAAATTAAATTTGTTTCACGATCGGTCCATATTTCCCGTAGAAGATCTCCTTCAGAAAATCACTTAAACGCACATAACTCATTACCAAATAATGATAACCTTACAAAATTTGGCACAAATATTAATTTAGTTAACAAAAATTGTATTTAAAAAAAATTTCACGATAGGCCCATATTTGGTCAGAGCTTCCATATAAGGTCCCCTCCCAAATATCTCTTAAATTCACATTACTCATTATCAAACAATGATATCCATACAAAATGTGACACAGATATTTTTTGTTATTTTCAATTTTTTTCACGATCGGTCCATAATATGGACAAAGCTTCTGCCGAAAATCACTTTAATGCACACAACTTATTACCAAATAGCTATAAAATATTACAGAAAATCGTGTTTATAATGCTGCGAAAAAACTTGGAATTGTAACAGATTTAAAATATTTAAATCTTTGCTGTTCTATTAGAAAAGATGAGAAACCCTATTTCCACAAATATTTGATTAACGAAAAGGTTATTAATATAAAAGTAGCTGGTGGAGGGTATTTAAGATTCGGCTCAGCCGAATATAGCACTTTAACTTGTTTTTTTCTTCACTTGACTGGTACGCACTGATGTCACAGTTTGTTATTGTTTACATTTTTATATTTAAAAATTTCCGTTAAAACAGAGAAAAATTTCGTTAGTATTTTGAATAATTTATGTAAAAAATCAGAAAATACCAAGCATTTTGTTAACAAATATTTTTCTTATATAAATAATGAATAATTGGTACGCATATACAAACTTATTATAAGAATAATATTTTTTGTATTAAATATACTATTAACTCTCTCAAAAAATTGGCACAAATATGTTTTATATACGTATAAATGACACTGCAGATTTTTGTAATGATCGGCCCTTATTTGACCCTAGCCCCCATACAAACCCCCCTTCAAAAAATGTCTTAAACGTCTAAAATTTACTTGTAACCATTTGTATCGCAATGAAACTCAACATAACTAACTGTTATTTAAAAATATATACTTTTCCCAAATTGAATGAGTATCGGTCCATGTTTGACCTATACTCCTATATAATTGCGGCACCTGTTAACGCTATCTAATCAACCTAATTTTTTGTATGACATAGTTTTACAACCCAAAGAATAATTCTAGAGGGGGGACGGGCAAAATTAGCAACTTAATTTTTTTGGAGCATTCATATCGGTTCTGGGAGGCAATGGTATTCCAATAAAGCTAGGGAGGTGAAATTCAAAATGTCAATATATGTCATACTTTCATCTTGCTTCGTACAAGTTGCCTCTCCGGAATGCATAATCAGCTAAAAAAACGCATAAAACAGCGATAAAATTCCACACTAACAAGTTTTATATTATCTGAACTCCCCCTACCAAATGCCATGAGGATGAGGATAACTGACCTACCCCCACATATAAGGTCTCCTGAAAATGAATGAATATGTGAAATCACATAAAAATGCCTGTATAGCGATGAAATTCCACATTAACAAGTTTTACAGCAACCGAAATGTATATAATTGTATGAGGATTTTAAGAAAATTTTAATAAAAATTGTTTTTAAGCTCATTAGCGATAATATTTCACATAATCATTTATTCCTTCTCAATATTTTTTATTCGGGCTCGGTCCATAACAAAGCTAGGAAAGAATGAATTCTATTTGGAGTTAATTCTCTCAAACTATAAATTCGGCTTGAAATATTTGAATGCACCTATAAAATTTTAAATTCGTCTAAAAATTTTTGAATGTACCATTTTTTAAATTTATTGTATGAATTTTAATTCTTAAGCTTAATTCCTTGGCTTTACATTTCATTGAATTAATTCCGTTAGAGAATTCATAGTATAGTAGGCCAGACACATCTGTCAAGAACTTTATCGGCCAAGTACTGACTGAGTTAGAGGGGGTCAAAGTTTGGAAATTTTGTTCATACAGGATTTTTTTTAATGAGTCTAACTTTTCACCTATTGTTCCTAGCAAAAAGAAAGGAGTTTAGATAGATATTTTTTACTGCTAACAAATTCTGGGTTCTTATTAAATTCTAAGACGATCTAGCCATGTCTGTTCGTGTGTCTGTCTGTTGAAAGCACGATAGATTCCGAACGGAAAGAGCTAAAGTGTAGAATAAACCATGTATAACAGAATATTGAAAGGGCAATTTAAAATAATATCATGTTACAAAAACGATAAAACAGTGAAAACCTATTGTGTTGTACTAATCGTTGCTTTATTTGTATGTAATTCTTGCTTTCAATGTTCTGTCCAACTGTTTTACTATCCACTTCAGGAAATAATGCAATGTAAGCAACTATAATATACTAGCTATACCCAGTGTGCTTTGCTACCCTAAAAACAATATAAATAAAAAACCCCACTTAACGATTTTGAAGATTCTAACAATAATAGTTTCTTTATATAGTTCGCTAATTTTTCTAAACGTTAATTAAGATTTAAATGTAACCCATGAAAAATGTTAATAATCTAATAGTTTCCCAGATATACGAAATGTTGTATTTAATTCATATAAGAGATGCAAATCCCCCATTGAAAGTCTGCCCATTCTCTAAATATTCACATGAATGTCAAAGTTCTTCATGTAAAATTTGAAGATTCTAGCTCAAATAGTTTCTCAGATATACACATTTTTCTATTTAATTCATATGACTAAAGTCCGTCCTTTATTCTCCAAAATGTTTAGATGAATATTAAAAGTTCGTCGTGAAAAATTTTAAGAATCTCGTTCTATTAATTTCCCTGATAAAATAATTTTTGTATTTGATTCATATGGGAGGTGAAGCTCCCCCCCCCCATTGCCAGTTCGCCAATTTATTACCCAAAATGTTTACATGTATGTTAAAGTTCTTCGTGCAAAATTTGAAGATTCTAGCTCTAATAGAAGATAAACGAATTTTTGTATTTAATTCATATAAGAGGTGCCACGCCCTCTGCTGCTAGTGCGGCCACTTTTTAACCTAAATAATCGTATTGACACTAAAGTGGCTCCGAAAGTGGCTCCAACAAAATTTGAGGCCTCTAGCTGTTATATTATCTCAAATATTTTATATTTTCTTAATATGGGCGTGGCTCCTAGCCCACTTGAAATTTCAAAATAAAAAGTAGCTATTCCAGACATACAGAAATACGCTGTGAAAATTTCAAAAAAATCGGTACAGCCGTATAATCATACAAACATTCAAACATACAAACAAACACACATTAATTTTTATATATATAGATAGATAGATATATAATCGATGACTTTTTAATAAAGAACACACTTCGCTTTACTGTTAGAGAGCTTTCGCTTAAAAAGGCACAAAAAAGCATGATTTTGGATCCTGCCATTGCTGGAGATAAGAATTTCTAGCATTGGCAGGAAAAAGTATCATCCTGAAGTAAAAAAAAAATAAAAAATGTTGGAAAAAGTCCTGAGGAGACAGCCAAAACGTCCGTCAGCTGCGTGAAGGAAGAAATGAAAGGATAATACAAATTCAGGAAGATGTCCCCTTCTACGTTCTACAAGAAAAAAGCGGCGAAATTTGGAGAGGATTAAAGACCAATCTGAATGGGAATCCGAGGAAGTATTAAAATAAATATTTTTTTCTTGATTATGATGAAATGCGTATCATCCGCACTCTTAGTGTCTGTAAACAAATTTATTGCTCAAAGCAAATTGGGAACTTTTAAGAACCATAAATTTAAAATATTTAGTCATAAAAAACTAAGTAACAACTGAATTGAAAGAAACTACTGTGCATTTCATATGCACGTATTGGGACAGTAGGCGTTAACCGCCATTTAACATTTTTTTAAAAAGAGTCAAATCACAACAAACAAATGTAAACTAAAATATATAATACTAGCTATACCCAGTGTGCTTCGCTACCCTCATCGTAATGAAATAAAATAAATATCATTATTGTAAATGTATATATATCTGCAATATCAAAAATTTTTGATATTAGAGAACTCTTTGATTTTATGATTCTAGTCTCAATATTACAGAAAATTAAAAAAAAAAACAGTTGAAGAACGAAAAAGTACCAGACAGTGCCTTTTTATATATTTTCATTAAATCAGGATGACGCATGTTTAATTTTCAACCAGAAACCAAAAAAATCGCATAAAAATTTTTATACAATCAGGAAGCAACATGTCCAATTTTATGTTTTTAGGTTCAATATTATAGAAAATTCGAAAAGTATTAGTAAAAGAACAAAAAAGTACCAGAGTATCCTTTTTCAATTTTCGTTCAATTGGGATACTGCGTGTTTAATTTTATGTTTATATATTCAATATTTTAGAAAGCTCTAAAAGTACCAATACCAGTGAAGTACGAAAAAGTACCAAAAAACCTATTTTATTTAATTTCATGTTCCTAAGTTCAATATTATAGAAAATTCAAAAAGTACCAGAAAATATTCCAGTTTAAATTTTCATTCACTCAAGTCCCTGATTGCTTTTATAGATTCTAATTAACTCCGGGCTCCACATGCTTAATTTCATGTTTCTAGGATCAATATTATAAAAAACACAGAAAGTACCTTTTGAAGAACGAAAAAATACCAAAAAGTGCCCTTTTATAGGTTCTCACTTAATCCAGGCTCTAAACGCTTAATTTCATGTTTCTAGGTTCAATATTATAGAAAATTCAAAATGTACCTTTTAAAGAACGAAAAAGTACCAAAAAGTCCCCTTTTATAGGTCCTCACTTAATCCGGGCTCTACATGCTTAATTTCACGTTTCTAGGTTCAATATTATACAAAAATCCAAAAAGTACCTTTTGAAGAACGAAAAAGTTCCAAAAAGTCCCCTTTATATGTTCTCACTTAATCCAGGCTCTACATACTTAATTTCATGTTTCTAGGTTCAATATTATAAAAAATTCAAAAAGTACCTTTTGATGAACGAAAAGTCCCCTTTTATAGATTCTCATTTAATCCGGGCTCCACATGCTTAATTTCATGTTTCTAGGTTAAATTTTATAGAAAAGTCAAAAAGTACCAATCGAAGGACGAAAAAGTACCTAAAAGTCCCCTTTTATAGATTCTCATTTACTCCGGGCTCTACATGCTTAATTTCACGTTTCTAGGTTCCATATTATACAAAAATCAAAAAAGTACCTTTTGAAGAACGAAAAAGTACCAAAAGTACCCTTTTATAGGTTCTCACTTAATCCATCCTCTACATACTTAATTTTATGTTTCTAGGTTCAATATTATAGGAAATTCCAAAAGTACCTTTTGAAGAACGAAAAAGTACCAAAAAGTGCCCTTTTATAGATTCTCATTTACTCCGGGCTCTACATGCTTAATTTCATTTTTCTATGTTAAATTTTATAAAAAACTCAAAAAGTACCTTTTGTAGAACGAAAAAGTACCAAAAAATACGCTTTTATAGATTCTCATTTACTACGGGCTCTACATGCTTAATTTCATTTTTCTAGGTTAAATTTTATAGAAAAATCAAAAAGTACCTTTTGTAGAACGAAAGAGTACCAAAAAGTCCGCTTTAATAGATTCTCATTTACTCCGGGCTCTACATGCTTAATTTCATGTTTCTAGGTTAAATTTTATAGAAAACTCAAAAAGTACCAGTCGAAGGACGAAAAAGTACCAAAAAGTCCCCTTTTATAGATTCTCATTTACTCCGGGCTCTACATGCTTAATTTCACGTTTCTAGGTTCCATATTATACAAAAATCCAAAAAGCACCTTTTGAAAAACGAAAAAGTACCAAAAGGTCCCCTTTTATAGGTTCTCACTTAATCCAGGCTCTACATAGTTAATTTCATGTTTCTAGGTTCAGTATTATAGGAAATTCAAGAAGTACCTTTTGAAGAACGAAACAGTACCAAAAAGTCCCCTTTTATAGATTCTCATTTACTCCGGGCTTTACATGCTTAATTTCATGTTTCTAGGTTAAATTTTATAAAAAACTCAAAAAGTACCAGTCGAAGGACGAAAAAGTACCAAAAAGTCCCCTTTTATAGATTCTCATTTACTCCGGTCTCTACATGCTTAATTTCACGTTTCTAGGTTCCATATTATACAAAAATCCAAAAAGTACCTTTTGAAGAACGAAAAAGTACCAAAAGGTCCCCTTTTATAGGTTCTCACTTAATCCAGGCTCTACATAGTTAATTTCATGTTTCAAGGTTCAATATTATAGAAAATTCTAAAAGTACCAGTCGAAGTACGAAAAAATACCAAAAAGTTCCCTTTTATAGATTTTCATTTACTCCGGGCTCTACATGCTTAATTTCACGTTTCTAGGTTCAATACTATACAAAAATCCAAAAAGTACCTTTTGAAGAACGAAAAAGTACCAAAAGTCCCCTTTTATAGGTTCTCACTTAATCCATCCTCTACATACTTAATTTCATGTTTCTAGGTTCAATATTATAGGAAATTCAAAAAGTACCTTTTGAAGAACGAAAAAGTACCAAAAAGTCCCCTTTTATAGATTCTCATTTACTCCGGGCTCTACATGCTTAATTTCATTTTTCTAGGTTAAATCTTATAGAAAACTCAAAAAGTAACTTTTGTAGAACGAAAAAGTACCAAAAAGTCCGCTTTTATAGATTCTCATTTACTACGGGCTCTACATGCTTAATTTCATGTTTCTAGGTTCAATATTATAGAAAATTCAAAAAGTACCAGTCGAAGTACGAAAAAGTCCCCTTTTATAGATTCTCACTTACTCCGGGCTCTACATGCTTAATTTCATGCTTCTAGGTTTAATTTTAAAGAAAACTCAACAAAATACCTGTGTAGAACGAAAAAGTACCGAAAAGTCCCATTATTATTAATTTCATGTTTCGATTTCAATATCAAAGAAAACTCAAAAAGTACCAGATGGAGAATGAAAAAGTACCAAAAAATATCACTTGGTACCGGGGTTCCAAATAACCTCATTAGCATATTTAGTGTTTCTAAATCTAAAAATTTTATCTAAACTGGATCATTGTGTTTGAATAAAATCAAATTTCCCGTTTTTACCCCTTTTGGTACTTTTTTTCTACCCATTAACGAAATAAAAATTATATTCCAAAATGTTGCAACATCGTAGTGGGAGCCCGCTATTATGTATTTATATGTATAAGTTAATAAACCAAAATCAATGTTTTATGAAAAAAGTACCAAAAATAGGTACAATTTTCACCCCTTAAACATCCGAATAACCAAAAAGTACTAAATTTATATTTTTATTTTTCCGTCAAGTTATGAAGGAGTCAAAAATATTGTTTGAATGTTCACTGGTTTAAAAGATACATGGGGTGCAAAAAAAGTACCAAAATACAGTTTTTATCCGTTTATTCCCTAAAGGGGCCGAAATTGAAAAAAGTACCAGACACCTGTCCGCTTATTTTTTAAATGAACGACGATAAGCTTTAAACTATTTTTGTATCTTTTCTAGTTTAGGAGATAAGAGGTTACCGATTTTACCCGTTTTTACCCTTTTTTACCCCCTAAACATTCGAATTTCCAAAAATCCCGTCTTAGTGGATCTATTTGGTGGGAGACCAACCCCCTGTCCAAATTTCAGCTCTTTAGCTTTAACCGTTTAGGCTGTGCGATGATGAATCAGTCATTCAGTCAGTCAGTCAGTCAGTATCGTTAGAATTTTATATATATAGATTAATAATAAGATTTTTTTTTAATTCTTTTAAGAAATAGAAAGCTATTATAAAATAATTTTAAATAAATATTTTAAGATGAAAATTTAGTTAAAGAAAAAAATTTAAATAATATTAAGCTTTTTTAAGGTCCTTTAAAAATGGATAGGAAACAGAGTAAGGAGAACGTACAAATGGATTTCTCTCTAGAGAGATATTAGTTCGAGCGAAATAAATTATTTACTTTATTGTGAACAGCGTTGCCGTTGAAAAATTTCGAGAAGTCGCACAAAAAGGGGATTTTTCGGAAAAAAAGTCGCACGAAAGGGGATTTTTGACGCAAAAAGCGTCAACGTGGGTAAAATCATTTCATTTGTATTTAATTGTGATTTAAATTGTTAAATAGATCAAAATAATTAACCACATTTAGTAATAAAATTATAATATTAATATTATCAGATGGAAAATAAAAATTTAGCTGATACACCCTCTATCAAATTACACTGTGCAACAAAATCTCTCCCGAATGAGACCAACGGGAAATGAAAGTAGACCAAAATCCCTGAAGGCTTTAAAAAAGTTAGCTCGAATTTTTTATTTATAGGCATTTAAAGTTTTCAATTTTGTGATAAATTTTCCCATATATCGCACACCCAGTATAAAAGTAACACAACTCAAATTTTAATTTTTGCGTTTTTATATATTACATATTTGACTACTTAAGGTCTAACGGCTGTATTTATAAAAACTTATTTTAGGTTTATTAAACAATTTTAGGCAAAATTCAGGAAAATCGTATTTATAAACGTGAAATAGCTTAAAACACCTTCAATAAACCATTGACAATTAGAAGAATTTTATTGTAGGCTCGACCCTTCTTTAAGCCAATAATAAGTTGATTTTTAACAATTTTTTTCTCAGATAAAGATTTTTCCGGTAATTTTAGGTTGATTGCAAAAACTAATTATGGTTTCTTTTAAAATAAAATATAAAAATTCTAATTTTAACGTTTACAAATTTGTAAATAAAATCCCAGAAAATTTTTAAACGATTATATTTTGAGGAAAAAACTCAAATCTAGGCATTATTGGATTAATGCATGAATATTTGACAATATTCCAATTGTCCAGCACTATTTTTAGGCAATTTGGAAATGCCCGTCTGTCAACCAAATGATGGACAAAATCATTTGATTTGGCTTTTTCAATGTTTGTTGGTTAAATATAATGCCATAAAGTAATTAACCATGTAAATTATATTGATTAGTGTTATACTAATGCAAAATATATTCGCCGGCATTAAAATTAGTCAAATATCAAAGAAATTTATCAATATTTGCAAAAATTTATCAAAAATTACAAGGAAAATAAGTTAAAATAAGAAAATGTGTCATAGTGATGTATATTTTGTCGCAAAATATCCGTTATTCGGATACTTTTAATAATAATTAGAAATTATATGTTATATTTATACATCTGAACTAAATAGACATTTATTAAAGCCATATATATATTTATTTTTCTTAAAAGTTTGTTTTTATTGTCAAAAATCTATTATAAACAAAAATATGAAATTAAGAAAACCGAATCAACGAATATTTTATCCTAATTGTACGCAACACTAACACATAAAATGACAGCCATATTGTACAGTGCTGCCAACTTAAACATAAATCAGCACAATAGTTAATATACGTTTATTATTTGTTTATGAATATCACAATTTTATTAATGGTTTTTAAGGCTAAAGTGTGCTTTAACTATTGAGTGCATTAAAAGCAAAATAAGATTTTTTTATAAATACAAGCGTAAGATGTTAAATCTTAACATCTTAAGGTCTAAGATGTTAAATCTTAAAATGGTTAAAATCCTAACGAATTTGGAAATTTTGAAGAACTTTAAATTTTGTATGATGAGAAAAATGTGTGAACCGAATTTCATCAAAATCAAAGAAGGTCATCAAAAATTTTTTTGATATTACATATGAGAAAATTTTCCTAAAAAAAAGCTTATTTTAAAACACCTATAAATTAACAATAAAATAAATTTAAAAGCCTTTGGAGAAATTGGGTCTATTAATTGTCTACTTTCATTTTCCGATGGTCTTGTTCGGGAAAGATTCGAAGACCCAAAATTTGCTGCATAGTGTTATGTACCCCTGTATTTATCGTCACAATATCATTTCGAAATAGAATAAGCGGAGGCTGGAGAAGAGTCAATTATGGACCAATTCTTATAAAAACTTAGTAAAAAGATTTCGGTTAATATAAAATGAGTTTTTGTCGAATTTCATTAAAGTACTTGTTTTTCCAGGCGATACACATTTTTAAAGAATGATACATATGTATAAACAAATTTTTCAAGCCAGTATTTAGCGTTAAAGTAATTTTCTGAAGCGGACCTTATATTATCCGGTTTGTATGAAACCGAAATAAATATATTTTTAACCGTTAGATATTCTGCCGGTTAAAAATATGTTCGAACGAAAACTTTCAATCTATCGTTACGATAAAATATAACCATTGAGAAAATGGTTATATGTTGTTTTTCGGGGGGCACTTGTATGGAACTATGCGAAAATGTTGGCAAATATTGCCCATTGTACAAACCTTACATATAGGTAAGGTTTTGTTCTCTATCATCCTTTCTTAGAGTTCAATAAGGAAAATATATATACTTTTGTGGATCTATGACCTATATTTCGATGTGTTACAAACGGAATGACAAAAAGAATCCCCATCTTTTTTGATGGTGGGTATATAAATATCAAAATGTGTTTTATACAAAAAGTGGCAAGAAGCGAAAAAAGTCGCAAATTTAGATTATTTTGGCAAGGGGTCACAAAAAGTGGCAAGGCCCTTGAAAAGGGTCAATTGCGACTTAAGTCTCACAACGGTAACGCTTATTGTGAATATATCTTTTTTTCTCCTGAGTTTAAATGTAAATCCTACGAGAAATATTTAAATTTATAGAGCGGAAAATACATTTCTCTTACGAAACGAGTAGAAGTGAATTTATCGGGAGTTTTACATATCCTAATATATATTTTAAATTTCTTTGCAAGTTTGTTTATTTGTTTGTACGTCAATCACGCCTAAACGGATGAACTGATTTTCTTCAAATTTGGAACATAGAAAGATATATGTCTGGAAGCGTCAATAGGCTATATTACTTTCCGAAAATTGGACTAGAAGGGGGTTAAAAAATTGGTGAAAACGACGAAAATCTGGAAAAATTGGTACTCTTGTGCATAAAAATTTATTTTTGTCTAT
Source organism: Lucilia sericata (assembly GCF_015586225.1). NCBI lineage: Eukaryota > Metazoa > Arthropoda > Insecta > Diptera > Calliphoridae > Lucilia > Lucilia sericata. Next base: position 111,479 of record NW_023994266.1, read on the forward strand.
TTTAATGCGAAAATATTCGATTTAGCATTTTAAAGTTCCAGAAAAATGTATTAGCAAAGTTGCGTTGCGAAAGTTGGAACAAAACGGGTATCAAAAATTGGGAAAAGGGCGAAAAACTGGGAAAATCGGTACTTTTGTGCTTGAAAACTGATTTTTGTATATTCTGACGCAAAATTATATTCGATTTAGCTATCTAAAGTGTAAGAACTTTTTATTAGCAAAGTTTCGTTGCGAAAGTTTGACCAAAACGGGTAAAAAATGGGGGAAATGATAAAAAACGGGCAAAATTACTGTTGTGTCATAAAAAAGTGATTTTTTGTCTGTTCTAATGCTAAATACTTTCGATTTAGCTTTTATAGTGTCAGAAATATGTATTGGGAAAGATTTGTTGTGAAAGTTGGACCAGAAGGGGGTAATAGGCATGTGGGTAATTCAAACCCGACGGGTAATTATGTGTAGTTTACTTGAGAAGTATTTTGTTGTAATCAGCCAAAAGGTATATTTTAGAAAAAATAAATTAAATTGGGTAAAAAAAGGTCCACACCTAAATGGCTGGGTCGACTTTATGAAATTTTAAATAGAGTTTCAGTTATATCTTTATTCCAAAAAATCAGAAAAGGACGAAATAATAATTAACGAAGAAACCTAAGCAATTTCTACTTGTATATTTAAAATTTTAAATATCTATATATATAAAAATGAATGTGTGTTTGTATGTTTGAACGTTATAGACTACTAAACGGCTGAACCGATTTTCTTGAAATTTTCACAGCGTATTCCTGCATGTCTAGAATAGGTAATAGGCTACTTTTTATTTCGAAATTTCAAGAGGGCGATGAGCCACGCCCACATTAAGAAAATTCTTAAAATTTAGCACGAAGAACTTTAACATCCATGTAAACATTTTGGGTAATAAATTGGCGGACTACGCATGAGGGGAGCGGCACCTACCATATTAATTAAATACAAAAATTCGTTTATCTGGGAAACTAATAGAACTAAATTCTTAAAATTTTACACAAAGAACATTAACATCCATGTAAACATTTTGGGAAATAAATTGGCGGACTACCCATGAGGGGAGCGGCACCTCCCACAATAAATAAAAACAAAAATTCGTTTATCTGGGAAACTAATAGAACTAAATTCTTAAAATTTTGCACGAAGAACTTTAATATTCATCTGAAAATTTTTAAGGAAAAAAGAGCGGACTTTCATCTGGGGGGGCTTGGAGCCCCCATATGAATAAAATAGAAAAATTCGTATATCTGAGAAACTATTAGAGCTAGAATCTTTAAATTTTACTTGAAAAACTTTGACATTCATCTAAACATTTAGAGTATAACGGGCGGACTTCCAATGGGGTACTTGGTACCTCCCATATGAATTAAATACAAAATTTCGTTTAACTGGGAAACTAATAGAACTAGATTCTTCAAATTTTGCACAAATTATTTTAATATTCATCTGAATATTTTGGAGGAAACAGGGCGGATTTTCATCCAGGGAGCATGAAGCCCCCACATGAATTAAATTCGTATATCTGAGAAACTATTAGAGCTAGAGTCTTCAAATTTTACATGAAGAACTTTGACATTCATGTGAACATTTAGATAATAGCGGGAGGACTTTCAATTGGGGGCTTGGCACCTCCCATATGAATTAAACACAAAATTTCGTACATCTGGTAAACTATTAGATTATAAGAATTGTTCATGGATTACATAAAAATCTTAATTAACGTTCGGGAAAATTGGCGAACTTGCAATAATTTGCGTGGCATCTCTCATATGCAACAAATTGTATATTTGGAAAACTATTGTAGTAAGAATCTTCAAAATCGTTAAGTGGGTTTTTTATTTATATTGCTTTTAGGGTAGCAAAGCACACTGGGTATAGCTAGTATTTTAATAAACTAAAAATTTACAGATAAAAGGAACGAATTTTGTTTTGTAATTTTAAAATGATATGAAGTTTTTGAATTTGTGTAAAGTTTTACTAAATATTTTAAATTTATAAATATTAATATTTTTGACAAATTTAACTGCAAAGGAAATACTTGTATTTTTGCTACTTTTTGTGATGCAGTTACGTCTTAATATGACAACGACTTCAAGACTGTTTTGGGAAGCTTTAATAGGCATTTTTCGAAACATGAATCAGAAAGGGGAAAAATTAGTACATACCTTTTCTCTAAGTCAATGAATATTATTTATTCTAAAGCCCCTTCACACGAGCACACAAGTAATATGAACTGTCAAAATTTCGTTTAGAAGGATACGGATGGGATGGGATTGTCTAAACACAATATGTAATGAAACATTCACACATTTGGAGAAAATACGGATGGAAAATTAGACATTCGTATGGCTCTCTTCGTTGCATTAGATCAGGGATGTGTTTTTATGTAAACTCAAAAGTGAAACAGCTGTTTCCATCTTATTTTGTTTTTATACCAATCGTGTAAACACAAAAAGTATAAATCATACGACTTTTATTCTCTTTTTTTAAGGTAATTTTTTACCATTTAAGCCTAAAGAATTTTAAAAAGAAGGAAAATGTGTGTTTTTGGTAAATTTTGTGAAAGTTGTTCTCAATTATATATTTTGAATGTACATTTTAATTTCGCCATATTAATTTCAGGGGTAAAAAGCAAATCAATGTTTATTTGCATACATTGATCTATAGACTTAATATTATAAATCACTTAAAATCCCGGGTAACGCCAAGTACAAAATCCTAGTTGTATATAAAGTCAAAAACATATTTCTTCGCACAAGCACCCAGCAGTTCGACGGGACAGTCCCGAACTAACCACTTGACATACCACTTATGGTGGCCCCTAGCCACCCGACTACCCAAGTGACCAACCATTTTAACATGGGCTTGTCCTACGAGGAAGTCAATCGTCACTCCACAGTCTACAACGAGACTGTCAAAAGGTAGTCAAAAGTAGTCAATGGATGATAATCTCCAAATGAGTTCTTGGGAGTCAGTCACATTACTAGCTCTTTTACTAGTTACTTTACTAGTAATTGACGTGTCCTAGGAGAAAGTCAAGTCAAGTCCCCAAGTATATAGTCCAATGGACAGGTACTGCAGTAGGGTTAAATAACCGGTACGTCAAAGTTTAACTCTAAAAATTATAAAAAATAAGAAAAAACTTTTTAAAATTACTTTTATTTCTAGTTTAAATAAGTATTAAAATAAATATTTTTAATATTGCTGCTCATTTGCATCTTTAGTTCGAAATTTATTGAAACACATAAATGACTCTGAATTTGTTATATCAAGGAAAGATTAATTCTTACCTAATTTCTGCTAAACATTTTTGTTTTAATCTCGTCTTTAATAAATTCACTTTTCCAAATTGTAAATATTTCTTATTTAAATTTCATAACTTTTACTATTTTTAATTTACTTCAAAAAAATTTCTATTTTAAAATTCACACAACAAAATTTTTATATCAAGAATTTGTTATATCAAGGAAAGATTAATTCTTACCTAATTTCTGCTAAACATTTTTGTTTTAATCTCGTCTTTAATAAATTCACTTTTCCAAATTGTAAATATTTCTTATTTAAATTTCATAACTTTTACTATTTTTTAATTTACTTCAAAAAAATTTCTATTTTAAAATTCACACAACAAAATTTTTCGCGAGAACTTTCTTAAACAACTTCTTAAACTCAACTAAAATAAAATCAAATAACTTAAAAAGTGATGAAATAGTATAACTGTTAATTGTCTTTGCGCTCAGACAAAACTGATCATGTTTTTTCTTTTTCTCTCCACATTCAATTCTTAAGTTTTTTTTATGTGTCACCTCTCTCGTTTACTCAGGGGACAGTAAAGTGACGACTGTCCACTCTCTTGCTTACTTGGTGTACAGTAACCTGGCGACTGTCTTCGCTCTAGATTACGAAGAGTACATTCGTGACGAATGACCAAAAACTTTCAAATAGGGTACAGCTAGATGGTTAAACTTTAGTGGAAAATGATAATAGTGCCCCCAATAGATCTGAAAAATATCTACATTCTGAAGTTCAATGGAAAAAAAAAATTTTAAGTGTCCCCTCACTCGTTTACCTAGGGTACAGTAAAGTGACGATTGTCTTCGCTCCCGTTTACGAAGAGTACGTTGGTGACGAATAACCCATTATATACAAATTAGGTTCAACCATATGGTTACACATTAGTGTAAATCAGTGATGCCAAGTGTAGGGATTTTTCCCTTTTTGTAGGGATTTTTTTTAAAAAATTTCACGTGTAGGGAAAAAGGGAAAGATTTCTTACTATTGTCAAGTTGTAGGAATTTTTTCAATTTCATAGTTTTTATCAACTAAAAATATACCCTTTCATGTATTAAACTTTAAAATTAAAAATGAAATAAATTTTAAGTGTATCGTTAGTAAAAATTCCGCTTGTAATTTCTACAATATGTGCACCTATATATCGCCCAATATTCGGGTTTCTTGAACTAAGGTCTACAAAACATGCGACATACTAAAATCTTTCATATAGATTTATCAAATTTCTAATATGTCTATTATTTTCGATGTGAAATCGATTTTTTGTAAACGTAAAAACTAAAACCCACGTTTTCGTGAATATTAGACAACTAAAAATTTAATTTAATTTAATTTAATTTAATTTAGATGAGAAACATATTAACCTCAACTATCTGAATTTGGATTTTTAAAATCCCTTGATTTGTTTAAAAGTTATCAAAGAAAATAGTTAAATGTCATTAAATATTCATATCCATTTTCTTGAAACGACTTTTTTGGATTATGCCAATCCTGTAGGGCGATATATTCTGACTCCTTATAGATAGAGTAGTCGGGGACTTAATGCAGTAACTCAGGATTGAAAAAAATAATTTAATGTTCTGAAAATTTATAAAAGTAAACAGCAAAAAGTAAACGCAAAAGTAAACCTTATTTAAAATAATTATATTAAATTTTATGAATTTTTTTTGTTGTGGGCACATAAATAAATTTTTAACATCGAATCGTGATACTGCCATAAATCTCTCAATTAATAAATGTATATATTATAAAACAGAGCTAATATTTTAGTTTTTTATGTTATTTTTGTATTTTTTTAAGATAAACTTGGAAAAAAATGGAAAAAAAGTAGTGTAGGGAAAAATGTAGGGAAAATAAAAAGTGGGTGTAGGGAAAAAAGGGATTTTTTCTCTAAGCAAATGAAATCAACCAAATTCACAGAGAATATTCTTTGTTTTCCTAAGCAGTTTGGTATTGAAATCAGCAAAATCGGTTTATAACTTAAAAAGTTATGAGTAAAATTTTCAGACTACCTCGAAAAAAATTAAGATTTTTTCCTAATTAGTAGTTTTCTCAGAAACTACCGAAGAAAATTCGATGAATTTTGTTACAGATTATTTTTTTATCTAGAGGTTAATTAAACTTAAAATTGTAAGAATCGATCCAAAATTTTCCATAGCCCCCATACAAAGGTACATATTCTCGAAAATTAATTTATCGTTAATAACTTTCTCAAATATATCGGTATCAACACAAAATTTTATACATATTTACATAATATGAACAGGAATCATATTACCGACTTAGATATGTATCGGTTCACAATTGGTCAAGCTCCCATATATGGTCCACTTTCGAAAATCACTTAAATTAATATATTTCATTGATAAATAAAACTATCGGGATAAAATTACACATGAGTATGTTTTGTGTACATATACATAAATCACTCTACAAAATTGGTCCATAATTGGTCATAGCTCCCATATAAGGTCCACATCCGAAAATCACTTAAACGAGCTTAATTCATAGGTAAATAAAGCTATCTGGATAAAAATCGACATAAATATGTTTTGTGTATATTTGAATTACTTTACGATTTTTTTTCGGATCGTTCCGTAATTGGTCATAGCTCCCATATAAGGTCCACATCCGAAAATCACTTAAATGCGCTCATCATTGATAAATAAAGCTATCAGGGTAAAACTCGACGTGAATATGTTTTGTATATATATAAATCATTCAGTTAAAATTTTTCACATCGGTCCATAATTAGTTACAGCTCCCATATAAGGAAGTTTTTCAGTATCGGTCCATAGTTATTGTGCACATCTGTGAACAAATACCTTTAAAATATATATTTACTATATCAGATGTATATTATAAGAGTAAAAGGTATAAGCACATATACATTTCCCAAGTATTATATAGAAAACATGATTAGCTTTCATTTGGTGCCTATAACATAGTGTTAACCCTTTAAATGACGAAAATATATGTAGTTGAATATAATTATATTTAAAAAAATCAATTTTTAATGTTAGTATTTATTAAATGATAATAACTTTTAACTGATTTTTCAACAAAAGAAAATAGTTTTCTTAATTTTATATAAACGCACTAGCTGTACCCAGTGTGCTTTGCTACCCTAAAAGCAATATAAATAAAAAAAAAAAACACTTACACATGGGGTGTGACACGCAAATTATTGCAATTTCGCCAATTTTTCCGAACGATAATAAGGATTTTAATGTAAGCTATGAAAAATGAGAATAATATTGTATTGTATTTAATTAATCAATTCCCCCATTGAAAGTCCGCAAATTTTTCTCTAAATGTTCACATGAATGTCAAAGTTCTTCATGTAAAATTTGAAGATTCTAGATTCTATAGTATCACAGATATACAATTTTTTCTATTTTTTCTATAGATTTTTGTACCCGGCGTTTCCCGGGGTTTTAAGTGGTTTCATAATATTATACTTAAGTATTCTTCCGTTAGAGTAAACTAAAAAATATGCTTTGTGTCCATAGATCAATTTCTGAAATTTTTCAACATTCAGAAATATAAAAATTTCGTTGATTTAAATAACGTAACATTGCATTTACGAAATTAAAAAATTGTACTCATTTTACTCCTCACTAAGAGATTACTTCACAATTTTTTTTCCAATTTACAAAGCTAAAAGATTCCAAAATTATAATTCTAATACTATCTAGTTAGGTAAAACTATAATATACATATTTAACTTAGGAGAAAGAATAATTCTTGTCTTAAAGCATAAAGTGATAGTTTTTCCCTAACTTAATCACGTTTCAAAAAATGCTGAAGGTCTCCTTATGAAAAACTCCTTACAATTTCTTTGTGATCTTATAAAGCTATAAAAGAAATTTCATTGAATATTTATAAAAGGTACCAACACAGTACAAAAATACTACCCATACCTCTTTCTCCATTGAATTATTCAAATTTATGTATTTTGTTTAATATATTTTGTATCATTTCAGAAATCGATGTTGTAAAACATATATTAAGAAAATCACGCCAGAGAGGAACCTTTCCCTCTTTAATGATGTTTTGCAAAAACATTTTTGAAAAACACATTTTTTGACCGATTACGGAAAAATATTAATAATGTGGCACATACCCCTTCTTGTCCCTTCTTATTCAAGTTTTGGAAAACAATATAGTATATCACACGATATACCTATATATCTAAATACATATGTTTCAAATTAAGTGTAATTAAAAACATTATGCACACGCAACAGGTCGCAATTTGCAAGATAATTTTATGAAATTTGGCACATACTCTTCCAAGGTCGAATCCTATTGAAAATGGTTAAAATCGGACCAATATTTCGCATAGCCCCCATACAATCGCACCCCTGAATATGGCTTTTGAGTTCATAAATATGTTAAATGTTCTTGTATCACACCAAAAATCGGCAAAACTAAGTTTTTTATAATTTTTAATGACACTGCTGATTTTCGTAATGATCGGTCCTCATTTGATCACATCCCCCATGTAAAGTCCCCTTCATAAAAGGATTTGATGGTTCAAATTCACTTATAAAAACTAATATTACGGCGATATTCTACATAAATAACTTTAATGTAGACGTAAATCCCTTTACTAAAATTTATAAGGATAGGTCCATATTAACCTTCTACCCCCATATAACCCTCTTTTAAAAAATCCTTTTTTGTCAATAAATTGTTAAAATATTTCTGAATTACAGTAAAAATAAATTTAATTGCTTTATTATTAAAAAATAATCAACATTTGTATCATAATCACTGATGTAGGGCATCATATGGTCAGCCATACCCAACTACAAATTTTTACTTGTTTATTTATTTGTGTTATTTATTCATTGAAGTAGTTTGAATTGTCTGAAAATATGCATTTATTAAGTCTCTTTACGCAGCAAAAACAGATTTTCCTTTTTTACCCGTTTTTTTCCCTAAGGGTGGGATTTCTAAATATATGTACATATGTCTGAGACTATCAAAATCATAGTTTATAATATTTTGGCTTTAGAATAGAAAAAATCGTTCTTAAAGCACAAAAGTACTAATTTTGTCATATTTTCTCCATTTGGCCTATTTCTTTTGTCCCCTTCCGGTCCAATTTTCGCAACGGCTCTTTGGTAATATATATTTCTAACAAATTAAGTCGTTTAATCGAAAATGATTTTGCTTAAGGATAGACAAAATCAGTATTTACTATCAAAAGTACTCATTTTGCCCGTTTTTCACCCATTTTACCTGATTTTTGCCCCCTCCTAGTCCAAGTTCTGAAAAAATATATAGCCTATAACACTCTCCAAGTATAGATCTAACAATGTTCCAAATTTGAAGAAAATCAGTCCAGCCGTTTGGCGTGATTGACGAATAAACAAACGAACAAACTTACAAAGAGATTTATAATATATATTAGGATTACAGTAAAAAACTATTTTAATGTTCTTCATTTTTATATCTTGATATTTTTTCTTTTCAAGTGAAAAGTAAAGACCGGGACTTTCATAAATACATATCCTGAAGTGTAGACTTACAAAAAACGTGATGCACTAATGGCTTAAAAGGCGTCGCAGGTGGAAAAAGGATGCGATTTTGTGAAATAAGTTGAAAGTTTTATGAACTGTTTATTTGAAATAATCGCGCGATTTTTTCAAATAATTCTTCATTTTTGTTATTTTTTTTATTTTATCCCACAGAATAATCAAAAAGTTTTATGAACTTTTTGTTGCATTCTCCGGAAAAGCTCCGCAGGCGAAAAATTATTTGAAAAAATCGCGCGATTTTTTCTTTTATTTTATTCCACAGAGAAAAATTCTTAAAAAAGGCAATTATGTATTTAAAAATTATATTTTAATAATAAATATTTTGATTGGTTGGGGTCTCATAATATAAATATATCGAATGAAAAAGTATGATTTTGCTAAAAATTGGTTTAAGCAAATCATATTTTTCTTTTTAAATATGAATATAAGTACTTTTCGCTTATAGTCACAACCCTTAATTGCACACAAATTGAGGACTATGTCGCTAAAGTGATTATAAACAAAATTTTTTGTATATGTGCTTATTAAGAAATTCTTATATATTAATTTTTTGTGAATATAATTAAAAATTCATGTTTATTAAATAAATAAATATTATTTTCATAAATTCATTAAATTAAAAAATATTGTTTATATTATTTAAAAAAATCGAAAACTGTAGTCTGTTTTAGCTTGAGGATGTTGGTTACAATTGTATCCTCTATTTTTTTCTTTTAAATAAGAAATTTGAATTTATATCTTGCTCTAAGCAGAAATGTCGCAAATTATCTACTGCATTTAAAATTTCTGTGATCATCAACAAAAACTTCTTCATTTGAATCGTTACTAGTTAATTTACGATACATTTTTTTGTCGTAGTAGTGGTTTGCGACTTTGAAAACTATTTTTTTAGAAAAAATTTCGTGTGTTACAATATCGTGAAGTTTTTTCATATAACATGACTTTTAATAGCCACAGGTAAATGGCATATATGTGAAAATTGCTTATATCAAAAATGGACTATAAAGTAATCTTTTTATATGAAATTGTTCGACAGATACATTCAAATCTAATCAAGTTGACAATATAACTAATGTGACTATAACAGTGATGACTGTAAACGAAAACTACTGTAATAACTAAACGTCCGAAATAAATGAATTAATTAAAAAATATTGAAACTAAGTTTTTAATTCAATAATTCTAAGGCATTAAATGGGCTAGGAATTTGCAATGTACATCGAATGAAAGCTCATTCTATCTCCTATTCAATTTTTGAGTTTATATATTGTATTCATATCGTAAATTAAAGAGAAATTCTTAAATTTGCATAAAAATCCTAAATAAAAATCACTTTTATTCGAGATGGCGCTCAACGGGTTAATGGGACGGGTTATGTTATACATCGTAAAATCGCAGCCGTTTAGAGTCGGTAAGTTTTGCCAAATATTCATTGCACAACTTGGGCCAATACCCAACAGTAAGACATTTTAATGAGTAGCTGCATAATATTGCTACTTACATATCAATGGCAACCGAAATGGATCCGAGTAGCGATGAAGTTGTGAAGAATAAAGTAAACAAATTTAAGCCAGCACTAGCTATTACAGTCGACGACCGTAGTAAGTTAGGATGCCCGATGTGCCATGTTAATCATCATCTTAGCCAATGTACAAAATTTAGGAATATGTCTACAGATTTGTCCGTGTTTAACGTGAGCGCCTACCTTGACGGTCTAAGCTCACGGTGCTCATAACACCGGGTGAATACAATGCGTCGACCAGCGCCCCCCTACACAACCCGTACAATAACGACGGGATGTGCAAGAGTACCAGAATTGAAGTCATGCATTTGGACATGACCTCCCCCTTGGTTTGGGGCGGAGACTATCTAAACTCCTACCGATCTATGGGTCACGGCACCCGGTTGCAATGCAACTCCACACCGAGCTTACGCTCTTCCCGCGATTTGGGTCTAAACCACAGCCACCACGATACTCCATAAATAGCCGCACCATCATCCAGGCTGAAAAACCAGTTTCAGGGGCTTCCTGGATCCCGTGGTACCAGATTTTAAGTCTCCGGTCGGACTTCGTAGTTTAAAATAAACTACTACCAGTTGGCCTCCAAATAGGACCTGACTGGTGGCTAGCAGCAACACAAAACATACAACGAAAGGCACACAAGACGTACAAACATTGAACAGTCGCCCTCACGAGCGACACTTTGTGTCATATTCTCAACACCGCCAGGACTATACGTACAAAACACTAAACAGAGCACGCTCACGGATAACCAAGATAGCCGAAAAACAAAGGCAACGATGAAAAATCGAGGAAGTAACAACGATGAAACACCGAGGCAACGTGGCTGACGTCCTAAAAACAAACAAAATAAAAACAACAAAAAAGTCGGACAGGGAGAGAAAAACCAAAATAATGCAGCAAATAAATAAACGAACGAAAACAACTACCCAACGGTCATATACCTATGTACAAACTAGGCCAAGCCAGCGTGCCGAGAATGCACGACACCTGGCAAGGAACACCACCAACGTCTAACCGCATTAGGGATTGCCTCCACTAACGTCAGTCCTCCTGTTGAATACCTGCCTAGCATATTCTCCCAACCTAGCAACTGTCCTATCGTCCTCTAAAGCTCTACTGTACTCCCAATTTTCTCCGGTCCAAGTAATATTCATACTCGCTAAATCCCTAATGTCACTGTACAGGGGACACGCTGTAAGAACGTGCCCACGTCTTCTATTCCTGTCCCGCACCTACAGTCCGCAGTTTCGGACAGACCTCTCTTATGCAAAAATGAATTAAGAGAGACATGTCCCGTCAGTATGAAACCCAAACTCAAGCCGAAGCTAAAGGATGGGTGTTCCTGTACGAACGTCACGTCACGTATGAAACCATACGTTACCCGCCCCTTGTCACTATTAGTCCATCTCGTCCGCCACCTAGAGATCAGACACTCCCAAAGCAGTGCCTTGATATCCCTAGGTCCTCCAACCACGTCACGAGCAGAAAGCCAATTCCGGTCTAGAAGCGGTAGTCCCTTCTTGATCTTAAAAGCAATACCACGACGTATTACTTCCAAGTCAAGTACATCGCTTGGAACCGTTCGGCAAACAGGCAAGCAGCCAAGCAAAGAAACTCTCTGACACGATAAGACCTTGTTTCTGCTTACAACTGACATAACCGTCTCGTACCATACCGACGAGCCATACGCTGCATAAGCAACAAATAACCCCTCGTGTATAATACGAACGGCACGCCTGCTGAGAAACCAGTCACTCCTAAGGATGCGTCTGATCTGTCCCACAACGACGGAAAGCTTATCTCTGACTCGAACATATTGCCAAGCGTCCTCAACACTCATGCCCTCCTTAAAGCCAAAGTGAAACTCAGAAGATGTCGGCCTGGCGATCTCCTTTAGTCGAAACACCATCCCAGTCAATATCCCTATTCCTCCAGGTTCTAGTCTGGTCTGTCCTAACAGTTCGTTCTCTGCAAGTGACCGTAAACTCAATGTGCCTATGGTCACTTACACTCCAGTTATTACACAACCTCCACCTAAAGTCAAATGCTGTCATAGCTGCACCGTTAGCAGCTGTAACGTCTCCATAGGATCTTCAAAAGTGTACAGGTCACTCGGCTCATTCACCACCATGACGCACTTGGTAACCAGCCATTCGCTAAGCATAACTCCTCGTATATAGTTCTGATGACCAAGGGCTAACCCGTCCATCTTACTGAACCACATACGAGAGCATGCGTCGTCAGTAAACGACCGTACACCCCCCGGCAATCCTCTTATACGGCCACCCGAGGTATACGGCTCCTGCAAAAGTCGCACTCCGGACACGCATAGCTTGCCCCAATTCGCACACCACTGCATATGACCGCTGGCAGTTGAGCTGCGAAAGATTGATGGAGTTGGAATCCATGGCGTTTAGTGTCTGGCGTTCGCCCTAGCCACCATAGCGCTGTATACCGGACAGGCAGCTGATATCATAAGATGATCAGCCGGTAGCCCCTTGAATGCACAATTCCTGCAATGGATTTCATTCACACACCGTGATGCCATATGGCCAACCTGTCCGCAGAGGCGGCACACACCCTCCGTCATTCTACACTCCCTCACCCTGTAATCGAAGCCTAGGCAACGGAAACAGCTAGGCATCATGTGGGCGCACCATAAACGAAAATCAAATCACTTCACACCGGCCATTGTCCAGCAATTGCTGCATGGCCTCGTTACAGCCCTCCAGAACAATACTTACCGGTCCGCCTGTAGACTTCCAGGGAGCAGACACCAACCTGACCGACCTCTTGAACTCCTCAGGAGTCATCCTACGCCTGTAATTCAGGTCGTAGAGCTCCCCCATAAACTCATCCGGAGTGATTTCCGGATGGACGCGCTGCACCACCACCTTCGGACCCAACTTATCGTTCACCGACACTTCCAATCCAACTTCCCCAAACTTTTCATTAGCTGCCACCTTCTCCCTCTCAGCCACCGATGGTGTGCGTATAACCGCACCATCACTACGACGAAGCGGCCTCAGTTCGTGCACACGAACACCCATCCTTCGATGTAACACCCTTTTTACCTTTCACAACCACTGACCAGGTTTCCACCGACTTCGGCAAATTGGCAGCAGGAGCAACAGCAGCAGTAGAAGCAGGGACAACAGGAGCTCTCCTAGAAGCCGACGTAGACCTGGACGCCACTGCAGGAACCTTGAAGGTGGACTGACCCGCCTCCAACCTCCAGCTTTCCCTTCAGCTTTTCATTCTCGGCCATCAGATTAAAGTCCAGCACCTCGAACTTTGCCGCATTTTCCAGGATCTTCCTACCCAGAATGGGATCCACACCATCCACCAACACAGCCTCCATCATTCCCTGAGTAATCTCTTTAGCACCTATCACCGTCTGGTTCAAAATCCTAACACTAGGCGAAGCCGAAGACGAAGCAACTCTTCCAGCCCTACTAGCAGCAGCAACGACACCACTCAAATTTGACAGGTTCCCAGCAACACCAGTAGCAGCTCGCTTAGCCATCGGGTACCCGAGCTTAAATCTCTTGCCCGACCCCTTACCCGAGTTTTTGGCAACTTCCTAAGTTTCCGTACTAGACATCTCGATATCTGTATGGCGTAGCCTTCTCGTTGCAACCGGCGGCTCAAACTCAAAGGCCGTCGTGTCCGACGCATCACCCTTCGGTACATATCAGACGTATCCGCCTTTCCTTTGCCACCTTTCTTCTTGCTCGCAGGAGCCATGTTCACCCAAAAACCAAAATAAAATAAATCAAGAGTAAAATCAAATAACACGCAAAATCAATCGTCAACAAGGGAAAAAGTATATAATAATAAGACACTAGTAGGTGAAACTCCCCAATTTAGTGGGTACACCAACCGCCAGATAAGTAGGTAATGCAGTACCAAGACTGCCTCATCTTGGAAGGACAAGAACCTTAGACTGCCTTGCCGACAACTTCCGGTCTAAAGTGGGAACATGAAGTGCACTGATTTACCAACCGAACTGCCTTATCACACTGCCTTACCAACTTCCACTCTCAGGTACGGACCTGATGACACTGCCTTGCCGACTTCATGTTTAGAAGAGTCACACACCTTACCACCGGTCTGGCAACACCTCAAATCTCTGGCCGGAGTTTGACCTTCGAGCCGGACATTCACCTTGAGACTCCGCTGACAAAAGGAGTCTCAAAACTTTGTTTACTTTTTGTTCAACAACAAAAAATAAACACACACACGCTGTATATAAAATACACCACACTATGCACTATACCGATATCGGATTTTAATCCGCGCGCATCGACGGAATCACTCAACCGATTTCAATTTTAACAGATTCAGAACCTATGGAGTCCCAGCTTTTCACACAACTATCGCTCACTAATTTATTCACTATATTTCACTTCGAAATTAACTGACAAAGATACCGCTTATAAAAAAACGTCCGTACCGTACGCGTATCACAGCAAAAGTGTAGCTTTTTTGGACACATAATGATGACACATTTTGTTATACCCTCCACCACCATCAGTGGCGATAAAGGGTATATATAAGTTTGTCATTCCATGTGTAACACCAAAAAATATTCATCTGAGACCCAACAAAGTATATATATATATATATATATTCTGGGTCCTTATGAAATTCTGAGTCGATTTAGCTATGTCCGTCTGTCTGCCTGTCTGGTTAAAACACGCTCACGTTAAAACTAAGCAAATGACATGAACCAAATGCACTGAGAATATTCATTGTTTTCCTAAACAGAACTCGAGGTAAATATGTTTTGTATATAGATATAAATCATTCAGTGAAATTTTTTCCGGATCAGTCCACAATTGGTACTAGCTCCCATATAAGGTCCACATCCTAAAATCACTTAAACAAGCTTAATTCATTGATAAATAAAGCTATCGGGATAAAATTCGGCATGAGGTGTATAATTTAATTTTGTTTATAAATATTAATTACGATTTTTTTTCGGATCGGTCCATAATTGGTCATAGCTCCCATATAAGGTCCACATCCGAAAATCACTTAAATGTGCATAATTCATTGATAAATAAAGCTAACAGGGTAAAACTCGACGTGAATTTCTTGTGTATATATATATATATATATATATATATAAGTTTTCATTCCATGTGTAAATGATTTATTATATATATATATATATATATATATATTATTTATCTCTCTATCTCTATATATTCTCTCTCTCTCTCATCTCTCTCTCTCTATCTCTCTCTCTCTCTCTCTCTCTCTCTCTCTCTCTCTCTCCCTCCTTCGTGCACCTTTTCCCCCTCCTCCCTCCTTGCTTCCTTCCATCTAGCCCTTTTTCAGCATCGGTCCATAACTAGCTCCCATATAAGGTTCACTTCTGAAAACCACTTAATGCCACATAATTTATTATTAGACTCGACATGAGTATGTTCTGTGTACAGATAAATCATTTTGATTATTTTTTTCGAATTGGTTCATTATTGGTCATAGTTCCCATATAAATTATCGGCAGGATCGGCACATAATAGGTCGAAGAATAATCGGTCGGTATCTGAAAATCACTTAATACAAATGTTTTTGTGGGCCTAATCAAATTTAGTTACATACATACATGCATAAAGAAGTTACAAAATGATAAATAGTATCTTAATTACGGAAATAAAGTTCTTTAGTACTTAGTATGTATTTTAATACTTAAGTAAAATTTATTTCTTTGGTATAAATTATAAATTCGGCCCTATAACTTTAACCATTTATAACATATTCATTTTGGGTTTTAATAAAAAGTAGTTTGCAGGTGGAGGGTCTTTGAGATTCGGCAGAGCCAAATATAGCATTCTAATTTGCTTTTAAATGAATTTAGTATAAACAAATTCTGAACAACATTGCACATATCTAAATTTCCTTAAATATTTCACACACATGCATACGTGGAAATTATTAAATATATCTAAAGGTAAGTTCACATTTATGAAATATTTGACGATTTTTAACAAATATTTCTTTGCACTAATGTGAACAACAAATATTTTTGATTATTAAACACAAAAACAGCTGATTTGTAACAAACAAAATTGTTTGGCGGTGATCAAATATGTTATTAATGTGAACATAATGTGAACACCATGCATAAAATATTTTCATCGATTTTCAGCAAATAATTGTTTGGTCTTGCAAGTGAAATGTAAGAACAAACAGCATTAAATAACAGCTGTTATGAGTTATTTTGGCTAAAAAATGAGTGTTGTCTAGTAAATAAATAAAAACTGAAAATTTTTCCTATAATAATTATTGGATTTGAAAAATTTATTTTTTAATGTTTAAAAAAGTATATATATATATATGTATATATATATATTTATATATATATTTGGTATAAATCTAGCGTTCTAATTCAGATGATTTTAAAACATACCACATAATAGTAACATAACAAAGGCAAAAAAACTCTTCGCTCTATTAGGGTCCGGGAGTTACGGGCCTCCAAAGTTTTGATATATAATCGGATATATCTCGATTACTGATTAAACGATATGGTCGATATGGCTGTCAGTGGAAAGGTCTCTGAAATACCTTTCAATTGATGTATAGTATGGCATATATCATTAACCCATTGAGAGCCAAGTTCAAATTTTATGTTTTTTCTTTTGACTTTTTTACAAAAGTAACGTTATCTCAAATATATATGGATATAAGCGTACCTCATCTCACATTAAATTTTCATATTTATACATACTCTTACATTTTTAGCACATGTATATTTTACACTTTTAGCTAGGGGAAACTTTAAAAACTTTAACTATTTTTAAAAAATGAAAAATTATTTTAAAAAAATCGAGCCATATTTTAGAAAATTCACCAATTTTACCAAAAAGAGAAACATTATTTTAAAAAATCAAGCGTCATAACAAATCCTAGCAATATCACCAAAAAGTGAAAAATTATTTTAAAAAAATTGAGCGATTTTTTTTTAATTTTTAAAATAACCTAATACTAAATAAAAGACATACATTTCTAACTAATTTTATAGAAATAATAAATAATAAATAAACTAAATATTTTCACTTACATACGACAAAAATGTTTAAACTTGCATAACTTTTGCATTTCATGGATTATAGCTCTCAAACATATGTATATCATAGGAAATGTCAAAATATTGTCTACAAAATTTCATGTGAGATGAGGTATTTTTATATCTATATATTTTTTTGTTAAAAAAGTCAAAATTAAAAAAAAAAAAAAAAATTTGACCCTGGCTCTCAATGGGTTAATGATACATATTATACATCAATGGAAAGCTATTTCAAAGGCATTTCCAATGATACCCATATCGAACATATTGGTAATGTTGATGTTTGCTTAAATATGATTAAAATTTAAATTTTCTAAAAATA
The DNA here is from genome assembly GCF_015586225.1 of Lucilia sericata. Lineage (NCBI taxonomy): Eukaryota > Metazoa > Arthropoda > Insecta > Diptera > Calliphoridae > Lucilia > Lucilia sericata. Next base: position 129,268 of record NW_023994266.1, read on the forward strand.
TTAATTTTCAAACTAACATAACTCTTGCATTTCATGGGTTATAGCTTTCAAACATATATCATAGGAAAGCCCCAAACGTTGTCTACAAAATTTCATGTGAGATGAGGTACCGTTATGTCGATAAATTTATGAGATAACGGCACATCTGTAAAAAAATTCAAAAGAAAAAACATAAAATTTGACTCTGGCTCTCAATGGGTTAATGATATATATCATTTTATACATCAATGGAAAGTTCTTTCAAAGACCTTTCCAATGATACCCATATCGACCATATCGGTTAATTAGTAATCAAGAATTATCCAATTATATATCAAAACTTTGGAGGCCCATAACTCCCGGCCCCTAAGAGGGTGCAGATTTTTTTTCATCTCTGTAGTCAGAAGAAAAAAGACTACCAGGTATTGAAAAAATCTCTTAAAATCAGCTGAATTAGAACGCTTGATGAATTCCTTAAATATATACAACCAATAATATAATATTGTAAAAGCACTTGCAGTTTTTAGCGATTTAATATTTAAATAGCATTGACCACATTAAAATAAAAGTAAACAAGCAGCTGTGCTGACTTTTATTAAAAAAAATTGTGCACAGTTAAATTAAATTAAATAAAAACAAAAAAGAAATACATACTTAAATAAATTTCAAAGGCATTAAAATTTACTTTATGTTGAATTAAAAATCATAGAATATGCAAAATTTTGCAGACATGGATGTTAAAGAACCAGTAGCCAAAAAAGCCCGTACAAAACCAAAATCTTTTAAAGATTGGGAAGAAAATGATATTTTTAAATTAATTTCATTGGTAGAGGCTGAGCCCTGTTTGTGGAACGCCTCAATGGATGGATACCACAATAAAGCCATTCGCGACATTGGCTGGCTAAATATTGCCGATAACTTTGAACCCGCATATTCGGTAGTGGATGTAACCACCAAATGGACAAATTTGCGAATTCAATATAGGGGGTATGCCGCCCGTTCTAAAACAAAGTCAGGACAGGGCACAATGGAAATGCCTAAATGGAAATATTTTAATGCTATGGCTTTCGTAGGCCGAGCCGAGGATCACCAAACACAACCAACAATTTCCAATTTAAATATTGCCCATGGTACCGATAATAATAGTAAGTGTATATTTTAAAAAAATATGTACCTCAATAACAAAAAACTTGTAACTTATATCCAGTTGATAGCGACACCCCCACTACGTCAACACCACCATTATCTACCCCAACAATTACCCGTCGCACACAACCCTCAAATCAACAATCGGCAGCAACACAAATTGCAGAAACAATGCGTGATGCGGTTAATGTAATGAAAGAGCGTAAAGAAAATGCATCAGACCCAAATACGTCTTTCGCTAATTACATTCTAAGCGAGTTAAAAACTTTAAATAGCACAGAAGCTGCGACTGTGAGAAAAAAGGTTACTCTTTTCTTTATTCAATGCCTGGATGAGGAAAAAATAGTAATAGTAAAAATTAAATAATGTATTATAGTTAATGTTTATATTTCGTTTATTTTTGTTATTAAATTTACATATTTTTGTTATTGTATTTATATGAAACAAACATTGTTGTTATTATATTATAAACTTAAAAATTGTTTATGATTCTTTAATATAATCCATTCTAGTATGTCCTATTGATTTATATATATATATATATAGTCTATAGTCTAGACCATTGACTAGTCTATAGTCTAGACTATTGACTAGCCTACAGTCTACACTATTGACTAGACTACAGTCTACACTATTGACTAGACTATTGACTAGTCTATAGTCTACACTATAGACTAGTCTATAGTCTAGACTATTGACTATCTATATATATAAAAATGAAAGTGTGTTTGTATGTATGTAAGTTTGTTTGTTTGTTTGTGCTTTATAGACTGCTAAACGGCTGGACCGATTTTCCTGAAATTTTCACAGTTTCTTCCTGTATGTCTGGAAGGAACTATAGGCTACTTTTTATGTTGAAATTTCATGTGGGCGACGTGCCACGCCCATATTAAGAAAATATTAAATTAGTATATCTGAGATAATATAATAGTTAGAGTCTTCAAATTTTGTCGGAGCAACTTTAGTATCAATATAATTATTTAAGACAAAAAGTGGGCGGATTAGCATTAGGGGGCGTGGCACCTCCCATATAAATTTAATACAAAAATTCGTTTATCTTGGAAACTATTATAGTTAGAATATTAAAAATTTGCACGAGTAACTTTAACATCCATGTAAACATTTTGGGAAATAAATTGGCGGACTACCCATGAGGGGATCAGCACCTCCCATATTAATAAAATACAAAAATTGGTTTATCTGGGAAACTAATAGAACTAAATTCTTCAAATTTTGCACTAAGAACTTAAGTATTCATCTGAACATTTTGGAGAAAAAAGAGCGGACTTTCGTCATGGGGGGCTTGGAGGCCCCATATAAATTAAATAGGAAAATTATTATATCTGAGAAACTATTAGAGCTAGAATCTTCAAATTTTAATTGAAGAACTTTGACATTCATGTGAACATTCAGAGAATAACGGGCGGACTTTCAATGGGGGCTTGGCACCTCACATATGAATTAAATACAAAATTTCGCTTATCTGGGAAACTAATAGAACAAGATTCTTCAAATATTGCAAGAAGAACTTTATTATACATATGAACATTTTGGAGAAAAAAAGGGCGGACTTTCATCTGGGGGCTGTGAGTTCCCATGTGAATTAAATAGAAAAATTCGTATATCTGAGAAACTATTAGAGCTAGAATCTTCAAATTCTACATGAAGATCTTTGACATTAATGTGAACATTTAGAGAATAACGGGCGGACTTTCAATGGGGTCTTGGCACCTCCTATATGAATTAAATAAAAAATTTCGTATATCTGGGAAAATATTAGATTTTTTTTTAATTTGTCATCGATTACATCAAAATCTTAATTTACGTTCGGAACAAATGTATCTCTGGAAAACATTACAGTTAGAATCTTCAAAATTATTAAGAAGATTTTTTATTTACATATATTGCTTTTAGGGTAGCAAAGCACACTGGGTATAGCTAGTAGTCTATAATCTAGGCAATTGACTAGTCTAGTCTATAGTCTAGACTATTGATTAGCCTACAGTCTACACTATTGACTAGCCTACAGTCTACACTATTGACTAGTCTATAGTCTAGACTATTGTCTAGTCTATAGTCTAGACTATTGACTATAGTCTATAATCTAGGCAATTGACTAGTCTATAGACTAGATTATTGACAAGTCTATAGATTTGTATTGATATAGTCGAGACTATTGTCTAGTCTAGTTTATAAACTAAACTATAGACTAGACTATATTGTAGACTATAGACTGGACTATAGCCTAGACTATAAGCTAGAATAGTCTGTAGGCTGGACTATAGAATATACTAGTTTATAATGTAGTCTATAGTCTAGACTTTAGACTTGGTTATAGGCTAGACTGGACTGAATCATAGTTTTAATATTATTATTTATTTGATTTTTTCTGTAAACTATTTACAAGTAGAAATTTATAACCGATTTAGAAATTTAAATTAAGAAAATCATATTTTTTTTTATAAATTTTCTTTATTATCGTGGTAATATTAATAACTGAATTAGCTATATAAAAAACCAACAGTCTTTCTGTAGAATTTTTATATATGTTTATATTGAAACGGAACTTCTCCCTCTTCAATAAAATATTGGGAGAATTCTTCTCGAATTACTGAGGTTTCTTGGTAAATTTTGGTCGATGTCATTCCGCCATTCACCAGGGATTAGAGTGCCATCCTCGGAATAGTGGTCAACCAATTTCGGATTGAAATATACGGTTTTTTTTTGGGTCATCAAAAAATTGTGCAGAGCACAGCAAGCACAAGTTATTGTGCGTACTTTCGTGGGTTCAAGCATTATTGCGCTTCGTAATATTCTAAAACGAGCAGATAGAATTCCGAAAGCATTTTCTATAACCCTTCTCGCTCTTGACAATCTATAATTATAAATTCTTTGTGTTGCCGTTAATGTTCGCAAGCTATAGGGTTTTAACAAGTGTGGTGAGATAGCGAATGCATCATCAGCAACAAGCACATATGGTACCGGAATATTTCTAGATGGAAGTGGTTCAGAAGGTGGCAAATTAAGTTTATTATTGGTCATAGCTTCATTGAAGGAACTTTTGCGAAAAACGCCACCATCTGATATCCGACCATTTGATCCAACATCAATATACAGGAATATATAAGATGCATCCGAAATCCCCATTAGGACTATGCTATGTGTGCCTTTACAAAATAGCGGATAGGAATTTAAATAAGTCATATTTTATTGTTTAGGAATTCATTTTACCTTTATAATTGTAATAAATACTTCCTGAATGTGCTGGTGCTTTCATAACCACGTGCTTTCCGTCTAAAGCTCCTATGCAATTGGGAAAATTCCACTTATGCAAAAACTCCTCAGATATAGCTTTCCATTCTTCGATGGTTGATGGTGTCTATATTTTGATAATTAAAGAAATTAGTGTATTCCAAATAACCGTCAGTTAATGGTACCTTTAAATATTCCGGCTGAAGTACATTGTAAATTGCATTACAAACTTCTGGAACTATAACCGAGATTGTATTAAACGGTATCCGAAATACAAACTGGAGAGATCTAAAACTCTCACCTGTTGCCAAGTAACGAAGAGTAACCGCTAAACGTTCGGTGGCAGAAATGGGTTCCCGGAATCTTGTAGTCTGCTTCGTTATTAGAGGCTTAACTAGATTTAACTAAGGAAGCTATTAAAAGGTAATTAGGAATTTATATTACAACATAGAAACTTGCCAAATAATCAAAATCTTTTGCCTTCATTCTTAAAAAGTTGTGATACAGTGTTGGAGTTTCCAAGCGAAGCTCTTTCAACAACTTTGCGCAACACCCTTCCTCTTTTCGCCTTCGCACCCACTCACGAACCCATACTCTTTCTTGTTTTTCTTTTTTCCCTTCCAAAAGAATTACTGATACAACACCACAGCATAAAAGAAGAAAAGTATCTTCATTATTCATTTCAAACAAATAAATTTCTGTTTGTTTACTATTTCACTAAACAATTATTTCACACAAATATTTTGTTCAATCTGAACGGGCGGCAAACAAGTTTTTTCTGTTTATATATTTAGCTATTTGACAGCTGTTTCATGAAACAAAAAACGGCAAATATTTTGTCACAATGTGAACATAAAACCAACTCTGTTTTTATTTCATATGTTTTACAACAAACAAGTGAAAAAATATTTTATGCAAATATTTCATAGGTGTGAACGTACCTTAAGGCATATTTTAAGGCGCTATAAAATATTATAGAAAGTGGTGTTTATAATGCTGCGATAAAACTTGCAATTGTAACAGATTTAAATATTTAAATCTTTGCTTGTTCTTGTCTGTCTGTTGAAATCAGTTTTCTGAAGACCCCATATATCTTCGGGATCCAAATCTTCAATAATTCTATCAGATATGCTTTCGAGAAGATTCCTATTTAAAATCAGCAAAAGCCATCCATAAACAACGGAGATATAAGCACAAATCCATTGCGTTGTTTATTTTTATACCCTTCACCTTCGTGAGAAGGGTATATAAAAGTTTGTCATTCCGTTTGTAATTTCTATAATATAATTTTCCGACCCTATAAAGTATATATATTCTGGATCCTTATAGATAGCGGAGTCGATTTAGCCATGTCCGTCTGTCTGTCTGTCTGTGTGTATGTTGAAATCAGTTTTCAGAAGACCCCAGATATCTGCGAGATCCGAATTTTCAATAATTCTATCGGAAATACGGTCGAATAGAACGCTATTTAAAATCAGCCCAATCGGCCCATAAATAACGAAGATATGAGTAAAAATCCGAGACCACCTCTGAAAATTTCATCAAAAATTTACTTTTTTCGTGCATGCTTATACAAAACAATAAACAAACAAAAACAAAACACAGTATCAAACGGTAAATTTTTTTTGTCATTTGTTATTGTTATTCTTGTTTATAAACACAAAGCAAAGAATGAACATCACGTTACATTGTTATTGGCTAGAAACATGAAATTAAATATGTAGAGCCTGGATTAGGCGAGAACACATTAAAGGGCACTTTTTGGTACTTTTTCGTTCTACAAAAGGTACTTTTTGAATTTTCTATAATATCGAACCTAGAAACATGAAATTTAGCATGTAGGACCTTGACTAAGTAAGAACCTATAAAAACGGATTTTTTGGTACTTTTTCGTTATACAAAAGGTACTCTTTGAATTTTCTATAATATTGAACCTAGAAACATGGTATTAAATATGTAGAGCCCGGATTAGGCCAGAGCACAAAAAGGGGACTTTTTGGTACTTTTTCGTTCAACAAAAGGTACTTTTTGAATTTTCTATAATATTGAACCTAGAAACATGAAATTAAGTATGTACAGCCCCGATTAGCCCAGAACACATAAAAGTGGACTTTTTGGTACTTTTTCGTTCTCCAAAGGGTACTTTTTGAATTTTCTATAATATTGAACCTGGAAACATGATATTTAGCATGTAGGACCTTGACTAAGTAAGAACCTATAAAGAGGGATTTTTTGGTACTTTTTCGTTATACAAAAGGTACTCTTTGAATTTTCTATAATATTGAACCTAGAAACATGGTATTAAATATGTAGAGCCCGGATTAGGCCAGAGCACAAAAAAGAGGACTTTTTGGTACTTTTTCGTTCTACAAAAGGTACTTTTTTAATTTTCTATAATATTGAACCTAGAAACATGAAATTAAGTATGTAGAGCCCGGATTAGGCCAGAACACATAAAAGTGGACTTTTTGGTACTTTTTCGTTCTACAAAAGGTACTTTTTGAATTTTCTATAATATTGAACCTAGAAACATGAAATTTAGCATGTAGGGCCTTGACTAGGTAAGAACCTATAAAAGGGGACTTTTTTAGTACTTTTTCGTTTTACAAAAGGTACATTTTGAAATTTCTATAATTTTGAACCTAGAAATATGAAATTAAGCATGAAGAGCACGGATTAAGTTAGAACGTATAAAATGGGAAACAATTGGTATTTTTTGATTTTTTTGTAATAAAATTCGTACTGACTGTTTTTTAACACATCATGGTGAAGGGTATATAAGATTCGGCACAGCCGAATATAGTACTCTTACTTGTTTTTTCATTATTTCGTTTCGTATGTTTGTGTTTCATTGCCATGTGTATGTTGTTTTTGTTTCTTTGGGTATTCAGTTTCGTATGTTTGGAGGCTATGTGTTTTTGTTTCTAGGTGTATTCAGTTTCGTATGTTTGGTTATCTGTTGGTTTCATTGCGTTGTTTTTTGTTTTTTTGTGTATTTCGATTCGTATGTTTGGATGTCTGCTGGTTTGCTTGCCTTGTGTATTTTGTTTTTTATACCCTCCACCACCATCGGTGGTGATAGAGGGTATATATAACTTTGTCATTCCGTGTGTAACGCGAAGAAATATTCATCTGAGACCCAACAAAGTATATATATTCCGGGTCCTAATCAAGTTCTGAGTCGATTTAGCTATGTCCGTCTGTCTGTCTGTCTGCCTAAAACACGCTCACGTTAAAACTAAGCAAAAGAAATCAACCAAATTCGCCAAAAATATTCATTGTTATCCTAAGCAGTTTGGTATTAAAAATCAGCAAAATCGGTTCACAACGTTAAAAGTTATGAGTAACAATTTTAGACTACCTCGAAAAAATTACGGGTTTTTTCGTAATTCCTAAGTCGTTTTCTCAGAAACTACAAAAGATAATTCGATGAATTTTGTCACACATTATTTTTTTTACTCAGGGATTAATTGTGTTAAAAATCAAAATAATTGATCCAAAATTTCCCATAGCCCCCATACAAAGGTATATATTCTCAGAAATTAGTTTATCATTAAGAACTCCCTCAAATATATCGGTATCAACACAAAATTTTGTACATACAAATATAATATGAACAGAAATCATACTACCAACGTAGATCTCAGTCGGTCCACAGTTGGTCATAGTTCTCATATAAGGTCCACTGCCGAAAATCACATAAACGCACATATTTCATTGATAAATAAAGCTATTGTGATAAAATTCGAGTTAAATATGTCTTGTGTACATACAAATCATTCTACGAAATTTTTTACGGATCGGTCCATTATTGGTCATAGCTCCCATATAAGGCCCACTTCCGAAAATCACTTAAAAGCATATATTTCATTGTCAAATAAAGCTATCTTAATACAATTCGACACAAATATGTCACTTAAACGCATATATTTCGTTGAATTCTAAAGCTGTAAGGATAAAATTCGACTTTAATATGTTTTGTGTACATATAAATCACTCTATCACTTTTTTCCCGATTCGTCCATTATTTGTCATATCTCCCATATAAGGCCCACTTCCGAAAATCACTTAAACGTACATATTTCATTGTCAAATAAAGTTATTTTGATAAAATTCGACAGAAATATGTTTTGTCTTTATATGAATCACTCTACGAATTTTTTTTCCGGATAGGCTCCCGTATAAGGTCCACTTCATAAAAAGTAACTTGCTGGTGGAGGATTTTTAACATTCGGCATAGCCGAATATAGCACTCTAACTTGTTTTTTGTGTGTTTATTTCGTTTAGCGTTGTTGTTGTTCATTATGTTTTGCTATTGCTATAATAATGAAAGTCAGGAAAATGAAATAAATAAAAATTTTAGAAAATTTATATTTTTAAATACACTATGGTGAAGGGTATATAAGATTCGGCACAGCCAAATGTAGCACTCTTACTTGTCTTTTTTTAATTTTGTTTTAAAAATATTTTTTTTTTTTTCAGAATGGGCCCTTTTTTGCTTAAAAGGAAGTTTATACAATTTCCTTGAAGGGCTTTATAGTCCCATAATGGGATACGAGTGGGATATCTTTCAAAAAAATATTTTTTTTTTTTTTAATAGACATAAATTCTCGGGTAAAACATTCGAAAATGGCTATCGAAAGCGACAAGAGAATGTGCTCCTAGTGCTCACCTGTCGCTCAGTTTGTTACAGCAAATCTTTCGATCTCGAAGTTTTACTTACGATATCAATAGCGAGTATTTATAAATGTTAATTATGAATTAAAAAAAACATCATTTAAGTTTCAATCTCGATATTGTGAATAGTTAATAAAATGTGTTTGTTATTGGTATTGCAATCGCGTTCGTAAATGATTCATTTAACGATATCGAGATACATTCGTCAGAGATATTATTAACAGTTTACATTCGATATTGCTGAAGATTCGTTGGTAATGCGATAGCAATACTTCGAGAATGAATGTTTTGTTTCAACCGCATTTTATTTCGTATTTATACACATAATATATTAAGATTTAAATGTAACCCATGAAAAATTTGAATAATGTAATAGTTTCCCAGATATACGAAATGTTGTATTTAATTCATATGGGAGATGCCAATCCCCCATTGAAAGTCCGCCCATTTATCTCTAAATGTTCACATTAATGTCAAAGTTCTTTATGTAAAATTTGAAGATTCTAGCTGTAATAGTTTCTCAGATATACCCATTTTTCTATTTAATTCATATGAGGGTGCCAAGCTCCCCTTGATAAAGTCCGTCCTTTATTCTCCAAAATGTTTAGGTGAACATAAAAGTTCTTCGTGAAAAATTTTAAGAATCTCGTTCTATTTCCCTGTTAAAAGAATTTTTGTATTTAATTCATATGGGTGGTGCCGCTCCCCTCATGGGTAGTCCTCCAATTTATTACCCAAAATGTTTAAATGAATGTTAGAGTTATTCGTGCAAAATTTTAAGATTCTAACTGCAATAGTTTCCACGATAAACGAATTTTTGTATTTAATTTTATTATATGGGAGATGCCACGCCCCCTCATGCTAGTCCGCCTACTTTTTGTCCTAAATAATCATATTGAGGTTCCGACAAAATTTGAGGACTCTAACTGTGATATTATCTCAGATATACTAATTTAATATTTTCTTAATATGGGCGTGGCTCCTCGCCCACTTGAAATTTCAAAATAAAAAGTAGCCTAAAACCTCTTCCAGATATACAGGAATACACTGCGCAAATTTCCAGAAAATCATACAAAAATTTAGGCTGATTGGATAACGTTAACAGGTGCCGCAACGGCTCTGAAGTTTTCAAGTGCATTTACCAGGGGAAAAATATCGATTGTTTTCAGTTTTTGTCCAAATTTGGCCATTTAGTAATAAATTTTGAACTTTATTGTAAAGGTATCGTAATGTGCACAGAGTAGGCATTTCGGAAAGATAGCTTGTCTCACAGCACACAAATTCGAAATGTGATATATTCTAAAAAAAAAACATTTTGTTACTTAAAATATATCTATAATTACTAGAATATTAGTTTTTGCCCTTATAAGATAACGCTAACTCGTTCTCAGATATGGTAAAACAAGTTTGATATTTTCAACGGCCGTTTCAAATCTCCAATTTCAGTTTTTTTTAAACTTTGTTAAACTAATTTCAAAATTTTTAGGAGATCTCATGGGCATTTATGGTCAATAGATAAGGCTATTAAACGGTAAAAAAAATTAGATCAATATTTCTTACAGTTTAGCGGTACCTGCGATTTGAACTCGGCGGATTTCGGGAAAATAGCATTTTTTTTTGTAATATTTTAAAGAGTACGTATCAATTCTTTACTGTTGCACATTTTACATAAAGTATTATCTAAGTATTATAGTCTAGATAATATAAAATATATATCCGATGTTTTATTAAAATCGGACATTCTTAACCCATAAACTTTGGAGTTCAAATGTCAAATTTTGCAATATTTGGGAATTTTTAGTGTACCATATCGAAATAATATTTATTTGTCGGCCATCTTTACCAAAAATAACTGGAATTTATCTTATATAGTCCGATATTTAAAATAGAGTGAAAAAAAGGTAAATTGACCCTTTAAGGCACTTGGGAACAATTTAACACCAAAGTTCAAAAATTCGAAATCAACAAAAAGGCGAACCATTTGATTCATATTTATTGGATTTAAGAAAGCTAGTTAAGAGTTTCAGTTATATGGATGCTGATAGAATTATACGTGACAAAATCATGGTTGCAACTAATAATAATAAATTAAGAAAATGTTTCTGGAAACAACAGATTTAAGATTACTTAAAACAATAGAAATTGCACTTCAGAACTGTCGGACAAGCATGCAAATGATATGCAAAAACAATGTAGTATAACAAGTATTGATGGAGTTCAACAACAAACGAACAGCGAAGAGTAAATACACTACAAGCTCACATTACCCTCAAGCAAACGGGTTTGCAGAAAGAGCTGTGGGCATTGCGAAAAACCTTATTAAAAAAAAATCGCTGAGACCAATGCAGACCTCTGGCTAGCTGTACTTGAGTATAGAAATACACCACTTAAAGAACTGAACGCTTCACCAGTGGAACTACTTATGAGTAGAAAAACTCGCACCTTACTGACTGAAAAACTCGCACCAGACATACGATTTTTTCTATTTTATTAATATGAGGGTTCCATTCCCCCTAATGAAGGTCGGCGTTTTTCTCCAAATGTTCAGATGGATATAAAGTTCTTCGTGCAAAATTTGAAGAAGCTAAACGAATTTTTGTATATTTTATTCATATGGGAGGTGCAACGCCCCCATTGCTAGTCCGCCAATTTATTACCCAAAATATTTACATGGATGTTAAAGTTCTTCGTGCAAAATTTTAAAATTTTAACTCAAATAGTTTCCCAGAATTTTTGTATTCAATTTATATGGGAGGTGCCACGCCAATACTGCTAGTCCGCTCCTTTTTTCCTTAAATAATCACATTGACACTAAAGTGGTTCCGACAAAATTTGAGGACTCTAGCTGTTATATATTCTCAGATATACGGATTTAAAATTTTATTCTTATGGAGAGTACCACGCCCACTATAGCCATTCCGCCCATTTTCTCAACAACTATTTTATGGACTTAGGTATTACTGCAAAATTTCAAGATTTTAACTACATTAGGTTCCCAGTTAAATGAATTTTGTATGTAATTCCTATGGGGGGTGCCACGCCACTTCATGATTTTTGAAGATTCTAGTTCTGTTAGTTTCCCAGTTATACGAATTTTTATTTTAATCCATATGGGAGTTACCATAGCCCCTTTTGATAGTCCACAATAGGGGTATGGTACCTCCCATGTTCACATGAATGTGAAAATTCTTTGTGCAAAATTGTAGGATTCTAGATTCAAACATTCACATGTCAGAGTTGTTAGCGCAAAATTTAAGAATTTTAGCTCTAATAGTTTCTCAGATATAAAAATTTTTGTATTTAATTCATATGAAAGGTTCCAAGAACCCAAAATGAATGTCCGCACATTTTGCCAAAATGTTCACATAGATGTTAAAGTGCTTCCTGCAAAATTTAAAGATTCCAGTTCCAATAGGTTCCCAAATAAATGATTTTTTGTATTTAATTCATGTGGGAGTACCATGCCCCCTATTGCTATTCCCATAATTTTTTATTCTAAGTATTTATTAGGGTTGTCAATTATTCGTGTTTAAAATTATTCGAATAAAAATGTACTATATTTTTTTTATTCGAGTAGTCGATTAAATTTTAAAAATTATTCGATTATTCGAACGAATAACGAATAAAAGTTTTTATTCGAATAATTTCATAAAATAGAAATAAAACAACAATTTTTGTGGCCTCCGGTAGGTTAGTGGTTAGTGTTCTAGTCTGGTAGACCGGAGGTGGTGGGTTCGATTCCCACCTGAGGCACTGGTTAAGGAGCGCACAACAGGCCCGATAGAGGCCTAGGTGTATTTCTTCGGATTTGATGTATATACATCCTCCTTTCAAACTAACTAACTAACTAACTAACTAACTAACTAACTAACTAACTAACTAACTAACTACTAACTAACTAACTAACTAACTAACTAACTAACTAACTACTAACTAACTAACTAACTAACTAACTAACCTAACTAACTAACTAACTAACTAACTAACTAACTACTAACTAACTAACTAACTAAACTAACTAACTAACTAACTAACTATAACTAACTAACTAACTAACTAACTAACTAACTAACTACTTAACTAACTAACTACTAACTAACTAACTAACTAACTAACTACTAACTAACTACTAACTAACTAACTACTAACTAACTCTAACTAACTAACTAACTAACTACTAACTAACTAACTAACTAACTACCTAACTAACTAACTACTAACTAACTAACTAACTAACTAACTAACTAACTAACTAACTAACTAACTAACTAACTAACTACTAACTAACTAAACTAACTAACTAACTAACTACTAACAACTAACTAACTAACTAACTAACTAACTAACTAACTAACTAACTAACTAACTACTAACTAACTAACTAACTACTAACTAACTACTACTAACTACTAACTAACTAACTAACTAACTAACTAACTAACTAACTAACTAACTAACTAACTAACTAACTAACTAACTAACTAACTAACTAACTAACTAACTAACTAACTAACTAACTAACTAACTAACTAACTAACTAACTAACTACTAACTAACTAACTAACTAACTAACTAACTAACTAACTAACTAACTAAGTAACTAACTAACTAACTAACTAACTAACTAACTAACTAACTAACTAACTAACTAACTAACATAAATAAATTGCAAAACAACCTTCAAAATCTTAAAATAAAACGGTTTTCGTACATACACTTATAAATCAGTAACTTAGCTGAATCTCAACCTTTTTTAAATTTCTCAAAGAATTTAAAAGTGGAAGCTGACGCCTTTATAATGATATATACGATGTTTAGCTAACTCGTTTTGCAGATATTTTACAAACTGTTTTATATAAGAAAAATCGTACTATTTATTAATGTATTAGAAACTGGCCACTATCGGGCCCGTTGTGCGCTGCTTTTCATGGAAGAAAAAGGTTTTTTGGTAAAAAAAACAACATAGTGTCGACTGAATGTATTATCTTTCAATGTTCTGAAACTCAGTTTCCTGGCCGTAATTCATAAGAATTTCCCAATCAAATGTTCCGCTTGATCAAGATGATTGTTTATAGCTTTCCAATGTGTCCAGTATACATTGATGACGTGTCCTATAACTGATTTTGGACATTTCACCTAAAGTTATGTAACGTTCGGTTGTAAGTGCCGCCTCATATTTTAAATATGTTTCAATCGGTGGAATATCTAGCAACGTTTCTGGAGCCTTGCTTGCCACTTGTACCCAAGCAGCAAGTATGCTGAACTCCCTGTTGTAGTTTGATATTACACTTTTTGTCCAAAGAAGTCAACCCGATTATTGAAGCATAAGCTAGAATTAGTCTAATTACACTTTAATAAAACCAATGTTTTATAGTAGGACTAAGACCCCATTTCATGCCTGCAGTTCTCCTACACATCGCCCAGGAAACAGGGTTCAGTATATTTAGAAATTGTCTTTTTTGTAAAAAGACAGATACTGAAACATTAAACAAAAATTAAGCAAACATTAAAAAAAATTGAAGAATATCACTTTTAAAACTAGAACCATTTCATTTTTAACAAAACAAGAATTTTTATAAACTGCAATAAGTAGTAAAAGTTTTGTTTCAATTATAACATATCTTTATATTTAGATTTGTGTTACAAAATATTAACATAATTTCAATGCTATGTATAATAAAATATTCGTAAAAAGTAACATTCAAATATTATTCGAATATTCGATTAATCGGCAAAAATTGTTCGAATTATTCTTTATTCTAAATTGAAAATTTTTTATTCGTTCGAAGAAAAAAAATTTTTTTCCTCGATTAATCGAATAATTTTTATTCGAATGACAACTCTAGTATTTATGTTGATACTAAAGTGGCTCCGAAAAATTAGAGGACTCTAGCTGTTATATTTTCTCAGATATACTAATTTAAAATCTTAAAAATCTTAAATTCTATATGGGAGGGGCCACGCCCACTATAGCTAGTCCACCCATATGTTCATGTGGATGTCAAAGTTGTCCATACAAAATTTGAGGACTCTAGCTGGTGCAGTTTCTGAGATATGTGATTTTAAATACTTATTATGTATGTGGTCGTGGCACTTTGCCCACATGAAATTTTAAAATAAAAAGTAGTCTATGGTTCCCCCAAAATGTTCACATAGTTGTTAAAGAGCTTCGTGCAAAATTTTAAGATTACCCCTTCAATAGTTTCCCAAATAAACGATTTTTATACCCTCCACCACCATCAGTGGTGATAGAGGGTATATATAACTTTGTCATTCCTTTGTGTAACACCAAGAAAAATTCATCTGGCTCCCAACAAAGTATCTATATATTCTTGATTCTTATGAAATTCTGAGTCGATTTAGCTATGTCCGTCCGTCTGCCGGTGTAAAACACGCTCACGTTTAAACGAAGCCATATAAATTCTCGAAATTCACCTAAAACATTTTTTATTATCCGGTACAGTTTGTCATTGAAAATCAGTAAAATCGGTTCACGACGTAAAAAGTTATGATTAAAAATTTCAGACTACCTCGGAAAAAATAAAGTTTTTTTTTAAATAGTTTTCTCAGAAACTACAAAAGATATTTCGATGAAGTTTGTCACACATTATTTTTCTCATGACATTTGATTCAATATTTCCCATAGCCACCATACAAAGGTCTATATTCCTGGAAATTAGTTTATCGTTAAAAACTCCCTCAAATATATCGGTATCAACACAAAATTTTGTACATACAAATATAATATGAATAGAAATCATACTACCAACGTAGATCTCAGTCGGTCCCCAATTGGTCATAGCTCCCATATAAGGTCCCCCTCCAAAAATCACCTAAACGCACATATTTAATTGATAAATAAAGCTTTTGTGATAAAATTCGAGCTGAATATGTTTTGTGTACATACAAATCATTCTACCAAATTTCTTTTCGGATAGGACCATAATTGGTCATAGCTCCCATATAAGGTCCACTTCCGAAAATCAATTAAACGCATATGTTTCATTGATAAATAAATCTATCGGTATAAAATTCAACTTGAATATGTTTTGTGTACATATAATTCATAATACCAATTTTTCCCCGGATCGGTCCATTATTGGTCATAGCTCCCATATAAATTTAGAAATTGAAAATGAGCTTAAATTAGGAAATTTTGACTACTTTATAGAAAAATTTAAGAAACTTTTTTTGAGAAATTATACTGAAATCAGCATTTACAATCACTAGGGAACTAAGGACACTTTCACATTATTTGTTTTATTTTTTCCATGTGCAGTAGATTTAGAGAACTGTTCAATTTAAATTAGGTCACACCGTATTTTGAATTGTAGTGCCCCTGGTATAAAGAGGCAAAAGTCTTCGGGGCATTTTATTAATTTCAAAAATACGTACCATTAACCGTACAAAATTACAAGCGATTTTTTGCTGTTTGAAAAAGTACATGCAATTGAAAAAACTCTGAAACAATTATGAGAAATTCTGCACAAAATCATGAAAAATTTGTGTTCATTGATTTCAAATTCCTTTAAAAAGAACAAAAATACGTTTTTTTCTGTCCTAGGAAAATATGAAGAATCCTTGCTCTTGGCAGAGAAAACAAAACTACTTTTAATTTGACAAACAATTTTGAGTTGTTCATTAAAGAGTAAAACCATCGTTTTTTCGTCACCATCGTTGTTTCTCAAAAATACATCCATTTATAAGAAAGTATGTTTAAAAATATTATTTTTATTTATTAGCTTATGCATCCAGACTAAAGTTTTGGATGGATTTACACCACTTATTAAATCCGAAGAAATAAAGGTTTAAAGGTCAAATATCGTTAGAAATACAAAAAAGTTACTCAAATAATTTTACTTATTAAAATATCCACATCTTATTTATTAATGGAAAATGTGTGCTGGAATTATTCAAAATCATTATTTAATTTGAAAAGCACGTGCAGAATTTTTGGTGGATAATTTTCTAAAAGTGTAAAAAGATATTGAAAGATGAATTCACCCATATTTTATATGAACAATACTTATATGCATCGTTTGAGATTTGCAAAAATGCTGTCTTTCAGGACACTCTAATGAGTAGTCAAATAGATTTTTTTAGATTTGAGCTGCATTTAAAAAATGGCAACCGAATTTATATCAAGAAATTTTTTTGATGATTTGTTTATTTAACCTATTGCAGATTTTTATTGTTATATCGATTTAATAATAAATTTAAATTTTATATTTTTGATATAAAACTCGATTTGTATATAAAATATGAATGATTACGGATCTTTAAGGAGCGCACAATAGGCCCGATAGTGGCCCAGGTGTATTTCCTAGGATTTGATGTAGTATACATCCTCCTATCAACCTAACCTAACGGATTTTTATTGTTTTCTCGAAGTGGGAGTTATTTAAAGTAAATTTTTAAAGAGTTATATAAATAGAAATTTTAAGGGGATATATGAATGGTTTTCTAGATGGATTTGTATATTTAAGTTTAAAATTCGATTTTTTGTGAAAAATGTAATATGAATATACTTATTATTTCCCCTATTTTAGGATCGGTTTTTGTTCAGTTGTTTTTATTTTGCATACAAAAGTGGCATCGTAGACATTCATTCAAGATCTAATATAGTTTATAGTTTTCTCGGTCGTAGGAAACTACATCCGATTCTCTTTTAAAATTGTTATTTTCTGAGGATATACAGCAGATTACAGGTTTTGAAATAAGAATAGTTTTCCGGTGGAAAGTATAGGTGATGGGATATACGAATCTACAACCGATTTTATGCTTTAGATGAAAATCTATTTTTGATAATAAATTAAAACGAATACAGATTTTTATTTTACCTAATAGTAAGGTAAGTTAAGGACCTACAAACATTTTAGAGTTTTTAAATAAAAATCAATTTTTGATAAAATTTTAACAACCTAAATAATAATTCTCATATACTATAAGAAGCATTATAAATGTAACTAAAATGGACGGAAAAAAGTCATTCCATTTCAATTAGATCACAACAGGCCCGAAATTAGTGGTATAGGTGTATTTATTCAAATTTGATGTTTTAAACATTCTCTTCCTCAAACTAACCTAACAATCCATAGTATATATTGTCATGCAAAATATCATGAAGCATAAAATCCAGATCAAAAAGTTGATTCCAAAAATGCACTGTCTGTTGCCAAATTTCTTGAAAAATGGTTCATTTTTTTATTGTGCGTAGCATCCAATCAATATAGAGTAATTTTTAACTTCTGAGGTTAGACCTATTAATATGCCGAATTTTATGTAAATCGGTTAAGTAATTATGTAGTGAAAGAGTAATAAAAGAGTCTCATATATATTTATTACTAGCTGTAAGTAAAGTAAAGAGAATATTTTTTTTTGAAATAGATATTAAAATTTAGCTTATAACAATAAAATAGTTATTATATTTTTCTGCCTTTTTCAATTCTTAAAGTCAGTTTCTGGACCAAAAAGTCCCTTAAAACTATAGAAATTGAAAATAAGCTTAAATTAGGAAATTGTGACCAATTTGTAGAAAAATTTAAGAAATTTTTTTTGAGAAATTATACTGAAATCACCATTTGTAATCACTGGTAGGGAACTAAGGACACTTTCAAATTAATTGTTTTATTTTTTCCATGTGCAGTAGATTTAAAGAACTGTTCAATTTAAATTAGGTCACATCGTAGTGCTGGTGTAAATAGGCAAAACTCTGAAACGATTATAAGAAATTCTGCATAAAATCATAAAAAATTTGCGCTCATTGATTTCAAATTCCTTTAAAAAGAACAAAATTACGTTTTTTCTGTCCTAGGAAAATATGAAGAATCCTTGAATATTGACAAAGAAAACAAAACTATGTACTTTTTATTTGACAAACATTTTTGAGGTGTTCACCGTTTTTTCGTCATTGTTTCTCAAAAATACATCCATTTAAAAAAAGTATGTTTTAAAATATTATTTTTATTCATTAGCTTATGCATCCAGACTAAAGTTTTGAATGGATTATTAAATCCGAAGAAATAAAGGTTTAATGGTCAAATATCGTTAGAAATACAAACAAGTAAGAAAGTATAGTCGGGCGTGACCGACCCTATGATACCCTACACCAGTTATGAATATTAAATGTGATTTATTTTTCATAATAAAGCATTTATCTTCTATTACCTTGTTCCGATACATTTAAGCAATTTATGGATGAAAAACTAATTTTCTGAAAGAGGCTTTATATGGGGGCTAGGGGCAAATACGGACCAAGCCTGATAAAATTTTGTGAATATATTTATATATACATAATATTTAATTGTGCTGAATTTCATCGCGATATTTGTGCTTATAAGTTAATTTTGGACATTCAAGTAATTTTCTGAAGGGGACTTTGTATGGGAGCTAGGGTCAAATGAGCCCCGATCTCTATGAAATTTGGCAAGGTCATCAAGGCTTGTATAAAACTTAGTTGTGCCGCTTTTTATTAATATACAGGTATATTTAACATAATTATGAGCTCAGAAGCCCTTTTCGGGGGGTTCTGTTGTATGGGGGCTATGTGAAATAATGGACTTTAACCATTTTCAATAGGCTTCGTCCTTGGGCCAAAGAAAGCGTGCGTGCCAAATTTCATCCAATTATCTTGAAAATTGCGACCTGTACCTTGTGCACAAGGTTTACATGGACAGCCAGCCAGACGGACGGACGGACATAGCTTAATCGACTCAGAAAACAATTCTAAGCCGATTGGTATACTTTAAGGTGGTAATAGGACGAATATTTTTGTATGTTACAAACATCAGCACAAACCCAATATACCCTCCCCACTAAAGTGATTGTTATATCGATTTAACAAATAAATTTAAATTACAGGTTTTGAAATAAGAATAGTTTTCCGGTGGAAAATATAAGTGATGGGATATACGAATCTACAACCGATTTTACGGTGTAGATGAAAATCGATTTTTGATAATAAATTAAATTGATTACAGATTTGTATTTTACCTAATCGTAAAGTAAGTTAAGGACCTACAAAAATTTTTGAGTTTTCAAATAAAAATAAATTTTTGATTAAAATTTTAACTACATAAATAATAATTCTCATATACTATAAGAAGTATATATCATGAGGATTATAAATGTAACAAAAAATGGACGGAAAAAGGTCATTGCATTTCATTAAGATCACAACAGGCCCGAAATTAGTAGTATAAGTGTATTTATTCGGATTTGATGTATTATACATTCTCTTCCTCAAACTAACCTAACCTTCCACGATAGAACTATTGTCATTCATAAAGCATAAAATCCAGATCAAAAACATGATTCCAAAAATACACTGTCTGTTCCCAATTTCTTGAAAATTGGTTCAGGTTTTTTTATATTTAGCCTAGAAATTTAGTGTTATAGCTGTTATTCTAAAAGTGAACATAAAAATGTGCGTAGCATCTAATCAATATCATCAAGTTGGCGTAAAAAAGGGCGTGGCGTCCGATCCAGATCTTATATAGTTTACAGTTCCTCCTGAGGTCAGACCTATCGGTATACCAAATTTTATGTAAAACGGTTCAATAGTTTTCTGTAAGTCTCGGATGAAAATTTTGTATAACAATTATATAGAACAAAGTGTGCATAATATATATATATAGCCTATTACTCCACTTAGAATAGAACTATTAGTATTCTAAATTTTATGTAAATCGGTTCTGTAGTTTGGCCGTGAAAGCGTAACAAACAGACAGTCTCTTTTATATAATTATAGGATAGGATATAGGTAAGGATAGTTTTATAAAAAGTGGGCGTAGAAGGGGGCGTGGCGTCAGATCAATATATATATCCCATAGTCCTTTTCAAGCTTATACCTATCGGTATTTCAGGTAAATCGGTTTAGTAGCTTTTGCTTATTGTGATTGCATAAATTTGGTATAATAATTGTTTTACAAAAAGTTGGCGTACAAAGGGGCGTGGCGTCCGATCCAGATCTTATATAATTTATAGTTCCTCCTGAGGTCAGACCTATCGGTGTACCAAATTTCATGTAAAACAGGGGCGTGGCGTCCGATCCAGATCTTATATAGTTTATAGTTCCTCCTGAGGTCAGACCTATCGGTATACCAAATTTTATGTAAAACGGTTCAATAGTTTTCTGTAAGTCTCGAATGAAAATTTTTCTATAACAATTATATAGAAAAAAGTGAGCATAAGAGGAATCGTGATGTCCAATCATGATTTTATATAGCCTATTACTCCACTTAGAATAGAACTATTAGTGTTCTAAATTTTATGTAAATCGGTTCTGTAGTTTGGCCGTGAAAGCGTAACAATCAGACAGTTTCTTTTATATAATTAGAGGATAGGATATAGGTAAGGATAGTTTTGGAATTAAATCACAATGATATCAATCTCTGTATATTTATTCAAAACAGAACTTCAATTTTAGTAAAGTTCAATATCGTTTACAAAAGGGACAAGCTTATGCACAACTACTTCATATCACGTAACACTATGCAACACTATTTTTGGGAGGCGAAAAATTCCTTCTGCTAGGTCAAACTTTTCCGCTATCGCTAATTGAAAGTTCATAGTGGGTTAACTGGATTCTTAACTTTAATTAATAGAAACTATTAACGAATGAAAGCTCCTTCGAAGTGCCATTGAATAATATGTAAATCAAGAACATCCATTTCGAAATTTTCGCGGTTTCCGAATAAAAGCATATTTTTTTGGAAAATCGAAAAAAATGATATTTAAACGGCTAACTAAATGGCCGAATTAAAAATTTTTCTGCGAAATGCACTGTTTAATGTGTATAAGTTAAATGCGGAAAGTTGGAATATATTTAAATACTTAAAACATGTTTTTTTTGGAAACTGTAAACTATAATATTTTTAAAAAAAAAAGGAAATTTTTGATTTTTTGCACATTTGGTATATAAAGGTGGGGGAAAATATTTTAATTTGAAAATAATTGCACGTTTTTGAAATGTCAATGACAAATGTAAAAGTTTGATACCTATATTAAATATTTTTGATATAAATTTTGAGACTGTAAAAGAATGGACAAAAACGCGAATATTAAAATAATAAAATACAAGATTCATTTAATCACATAGAATTTAAATAAAATTTGACTAATTTGTCAAAATAATCCGTATACTGCTCGAAAAAATTAAATCTCTTATTAAAATTTTATAATTTTACGGAAGCTGCGTTATGAATATTAGAGATTTTTACATTTACTAATGCGCTTTCGTAAGACCTTTTAAATGATACCACTGTCGCCCTACTCCAATAAACGTTTATATCTTTGCATAACAAGTGTTTACAAAATGGACTCGAATGACCCATTAAAAATCAATATTTGTGGTTCGAAATCTGCAAGATATATTCCTTGCGAAGTTGTTCTGCAGATAGCTAAACAAAACATATGATTTTGAATTGAATTCTTAAAGTATTTGTAAAGTTTTAATAAACTTAGTGTTAAAAAGCGCAACTTTCAATGACCGATAACATACCAACGCCGAACGATTTGAGTGCTTTAATACTCTAACCTAGTACTTTAAGTTATCATGGGAATTTTTCACCCCCAGACCATGACCCTCAATTTGTTGCATAGTGTAATCTACAACTATTCTGAATAATAAGAAAAAACATGCCTCAAGCTAAAGTTACTTTTCTAACTGGTGAAGAAAATACTTTGAATTTTGAGATGTTATATTTTTTATTATGTTTTAATAAATTTGCTGCATGCTTATTATTTCATAAATTTATTCACACTCCTAATTATTATAATATACATATATATACAACATGTACTTTATTGATTCATACATACGTTTTATTTATTAATAAATAAAACTATAAATTTTTTTTATTAAATTCAATTACAAATAATGTATTAAAACAATTCTTAATTGATAATTAATTACGATATAATATTGAATTGTTAAGACATACATATATTTATACCCTACACCACTATAGTGGGGAGGGTATTATACGTTTGTGCTGATGTTTGTAACACACAAAAATATTGGTCCTACAACCACCTTAAAGTATACCGATCGATTAAGAATCACTTTTTGAGTCGATTAAGACATGTCCGTCCGTCTGGCTGTCCATGTAAACTTTGTGCGCAAGGTACAGGACGCAATTTTCACGATAATTTGATGAAATTTGGACCAAACATGTTTTTTGGCACAGGGACGAAGCCTATTGAAAATGGTTGAAATCGGTCCATTATTTCACCTAGCCCCCATACAACCGTACCTCCCGATTTGGGCTTTGTATGCCATAATTACGTCAAATATACTATTATCTCTCTAAAAAATGGCACAAATATGTTTTATAGCCCCCATACAAATCCCCCTTCAAAAAATATCTTAAACGTCTAAAATTTACTTGTAACCATTTGTATCGCAATGAAACTCAACATAACTAACTATTATTTAAAAATATATCCTTTCCCCAAATTGAATGAGTATCGGTCCATGTTTGACCTATACTCCTATATATTTATATTTAGAAAATTAGTTTTTTTATCAATAAATTGCTTAAATACTTTGGAATTAAGGTAAAATTCAAATATACTCATGGTGTAGGGTATTATATGGTCGGCCATGCCCGTCTATACTTTCCTACTTATTTTTTAATAATATTATTTTTTGTTCAAATAATTAAAAATTAATATAAAGCAAATTATTATTTTCATTTATTGATATGTATTATTGAATTTGTAAGCTTTTTTATTTTTTGAAAGCTTATTTAACTTAATAAATCTTATTTTAAACTAAATCATATAAATAAAATGAGATTTAATATTCTAAAAAATATATATGAATATGTAAATATAAATAAAGTGAAAAAAACCAACTAGCAAAGAAATATTTATACCTATACCCATTGATGAATTTAATTTGAACGGATAGGTTATTACGAATAAAAACTATTTTAAATGAAAAACTATTTCATATTGTATTATAATACTTTGATTATTTTATATATATACTCTCTAACTACCAATTTACTATCACGAATATGGGAGGTCTTATTATTTGTAGGACATGAATAACAATTTGGGAGAAGTGGTAACCAATGACCCTTTCAGGGTCAAAAATAATTTATGTCTAGAAAAAAACTTGAAAACTTATATTTAAGATAATTTGAGTATGCTGAATCCGGGAAAAATAATATTTTTGAATTTGAGTTTTCCCTAGTGATTTATAGAAGGTCAAAGTTAAATGTCGAATATATTCGACATTCGAAAAACAGTCTCCAAAAAGTACCACCAATATTTTTTATGAATTTTTTTTTTTGGAAAATGTCTTCTTTAACTTCTTTCAATACAATACAATTTAAATCTGCATAGTCCGATCTCCTAAAATACAATTTTTTTGGCCATTAAATGAAGCTGTTTTTTAAACGTTGTTAAAAGGCACTTTTTAAAAAGTAGTCATAAGTGACAATTTCTTAAAATCTGATTTTTAAATACTTTTAAAATACGGAAGATCTTTCAAAATCTCAATTATAAATATAATAAAGACTTCATTTTCATCTAAAAGAAAAAAATTAAAACTAAAGTTAAATATTATACCCAAAAAATGCTTAAAAACAGAGTCTATTGTAATGTCGAATATATTCGACAAAACCACGGAAAGGGTTAATTCAACTATATCATTATTATAGCAATAGCAAAACATAATAAACAACAACAACGCTAAACGATATAAACACACAAAAAACAAAATACACAAGGCAGTAAAACCAACAGACATCCAAACATACGAAACGAAATACAGAAAAAACAAAAACAAAATACACAACGCAATGAAACCAACAGACATCCAAACATACGAAATTCAATACACCAAGAAAACAAAAACAATATACACAAGGCAATGAAACACACAGCCATCTAAACATACGAAACTAAATCATATAAATAAAATGAGATTTAATATTCTAAAAAATATATATGAATATGTAAATATAAATAAAGTGAAAAAAACCAACTAGCAAAGAAATATTTATACCTATACCCATTGATGAATTTAATTTGAACGGATAGGTTATTACGAATAAAAACTATTTTAAATGAAAAACTATTTCATATTGTATTATAATACTTTGATTATTTTATATATATACTCTCTAACTACCAATTTACTATCACGAATATGGGAGGTCTTATTATTTGTAGGACATGAATAACAATTTGGGAGAAGTGGTAACCAATGATATTCTAAAGGGACTTAACCCTTTCAGGGTCAAAAATAATTTATGTCTAGAAAAAAACTTGAAAACTTATATTTAAGATAATTTGAGTATGCTGAATCCGGGAAAAATAATATTTTTGAATTTGAGTTTTCCCTAGTGATTTATAGAAGGTCAAAGTTAAATGTCGAATATATTCGACATTCGAAAAACAGTCTCCAAAAAGTACCACCAATATTTTTTATGAATTTTTTTTTTTGGAAAATGTCTTCTTTAACTTCTTTCAATACAATACAATTTAAATCTGCATAGTCCGATCTCCTAAAATACAATTTTTTTGGCCATTAAATGAAGCTGTTTTTTAAACGTTGTTAAAAGGCACTTTTTAAAAAGTAGTCATAAGTGACAATTTCTTAAAATCTGATTTTTAAATACTTTTAAAATACGGAAGATCTTTCAAAATCTCAATTATAAATATAATAAAGACTTCATTTTCATCTAAAAGAAAAAAATTAAAACTAAAGTTAAATATTATACCCAAAAAATGCTTAAAAACAGAGTCTATTGTAATGTCGAATATATTCGACAAAACCACGGAAAGGGTTAATTCAACTATATCATTATTATAGCAATAGCAAAACATAATGAACAACAACAACGCTAAACGATATAAACACACAAAAAACAAAATACACAAGGCAGTAAAACCAACAGACATCCAAACATACGAAACGAAATACAGAAAAAACAAAAACAAAATACACAACGCAATGAAACCAACAGACATCCAAACATACGAAATTCAATACACCAAGAAAACAAAAACAATATACACAAGGCAATGAAACACACAGCCATCTAAACATACGAAATTGAATGCACCAAGAAACAAAAACAATATACACAAGGCAATGAAACACACAGCCATACAAACATACGAAACGAAATACTCAAAAAAACAAAAACAAAATACAAAGGCAATGAATAAGCAGTGTTGTTGTTGTTTATATTTTATGAAATTTTCAGAGGTTGTCACGGATTTTTGCTTATATCTCCGTTGTTTATGAACGAATTTTGCTGATTTTAAATAGGAAACTTCTCGAAAGCATGTCTGATAGAATTATTAAAGATTTGGATCCTGAAGATATCTGGGGTCTTCAGAAAACTGATTTCAACCGACAGACAGACGGACAGACAGACAGAAGGACATGGCTTAATCGACTCCGCTATCTATAAGGATTCAGAATATATATACTTTATGGGGTCGGAAAATTATATTTTGGAAATTACAAACGGAATGACAAACTTATATATACCCTTCTCACGAAGGTGAAGGGTATAATTAGAGAAGTAATAGAAGGAAGTAATATTGACGTCATTGGTATGTCGGAAACATGGTTAGGAAACAGCATTTTGGATAACGGTGTGGAAATTAATGAATAGGATCTATATCGCAATGATAAATTAAGTGGGCGCGGTGGGGGAGTGTGTTTGTATGTGCATAATAGTCTACGTCTAAAATGGTATATACATTTAATAAAGGGTTGACTTGTGATGCTATTTTTGTTGAAGTAACTGGACAAAATTCTGTGAAGGTTTTAGTAGGTGTTATATACCTACCGTATGGTAATATTAGTCAATGTGAAGATGAATTGAGTGAATTATCGGCGCGGTATGATAATCTAATAATTTCAGGAGATTTTAATATGAACTTATTTGAAGAATGCTCTTCCTTGAGACGGGTTGTATCTGAGGCGCGGTTAAATATAGTTCACAACAGTTTACCTAATAATTTTGAGTTGACTTTCAACAGATGTACTTTAATTGATTATTTTATAACATCTAATACTGAATTAGTTGCAAAAAAGGCTCAATTTCAGTTTCCAGCTCTCAATTCGCACCATGCGTTGATATACATTTCATTTAATGTCAAAATAGTGAGGACATCGAATATTACTCAAATTAGGGATTATAAGAACTATAATATGTATAGTGAATTGCAATCGTGATTTAGATGATATAGATTTTGATCCTATATACAGAACTAATGATACTAATTATCAGGTCGAATTTTTCACTAATAAATTACTGAATATATATGAAAACAAGTAAGAAAGTATAATCGGGCGTGACCGACCATATGATGAATTTCATCGCAATATTTGCGTTTATAAGTTAATTTTGGACATTCAAGTAATTGTTCCGATACATTTAAGCAATTTATGGATGAAAAACTAATTTTCTGAAACAGGCTTTATATGGAGCTAGGGGCAAATATGGACCAAGCCCGATAAAATTTTTTGAATATATATATATTTACATATATATTTATATAATATTTTATTGTGCTGAATTTCATCGCGATATTTGTGGACACTCATGTAATTTTCTGAAGGGGACTTTGTATGGGAGCTAGGGTCAAACGAGCCCCGATCTCTATGAAATTTAGCAAGGTCATCAAGGCTTGTATAAAACTTAGTTGTGCCGCTTTTTATCAATATACAGGTATATTCTGTATGGGGCTAGGTGAAATAATGGACCGATTTTAACCATTTTCAATAGGCTTCGTCCTGGGCCAAAAAAGCGTGTGTGCCAAATTTCATCCAATTATCTTGAAAATTGTGACCTGTACCTTGCGCACAAAGTTTACATGGACAGCCAGCCAGACGGACGGACGGACGTAGTTTAATCGACTCAGAAAACGATTCTAAGCCGATTGGTATACTTTAAGGTGGGTATAGGACGAATATTTTTGTATGTTACAAACATCAGCACAAACCCAATATACCCTCCCCACTAAAGTGGTGTAGGGTATAAACATGTTCCACTAAAAAATTTATCAAATACTAAGGGAGACCCATGGATGACCCATGTTTTAGAAATAGAGCGTTCCAATATTACCTGAATGAACGATGTGATACTAAATGGCGTGAATATTGTATCCACCGGAATAGGGTTAAACAGTTAATAAGAAAAGAAAGAGCTGGGTAATACAGTGAACTGTATGACTCCTCATTTTCCCGGAAATTGTGGACTAACCTTAATAGAATTGATGTAACTAAGATTAATGACAATCAATTATCACCAATAAATGTAGAAGAATATAATGATTTTTATGTTTTACCACCAATTGTAACCCCTCCATTGATTTTGCACCATATGAATACTGATATTGGTGCTGGTAGGTTCTCCTTTGCTAACGTAGAGGAATACCAAGTTTTTAATGCTTTTATGAAGATAGGTACTAATAGCATTGGTCCAGATGGTATACGCTGAAATTTTTGAAACTTATTTTGCTAAAAAATTACACTGTGACACTAAAAAACACTCGTTATGCGATATAATGCTTTTTATAGAATCATTTTACCATTTTTAGAATCTTCAATATACCCTAAAAATCGGAAGATATTGGAAAAAAACTCTTTTTGTTGACTAGACAGACCAAAAAATTATATCTCAAAATTTGCTTAACCGATTTACTATTTTTCAACTGTTTTGAAAAGAGTTTCCTTTGTTCATCCTTTATTCATTCCTTTATTCATAGAAATATGGGCTAAAATAAAAAAATATTTAAAAAATACGTTTTCAACTAAAGTGTGGGTCAAAAATTATCTTGAATTGTAAAAAAAATGAAAAAAATATATAAAAATTTGTATTCAGATCTAAATATTTTACACATTTTCGTAAAAAATATAAAAGTGTGTATACTTTTTAAAAAGGACAAAGGAATCTCTTTTCAAAACAGTTTTAAATCGGTTAAGAAAATTTTGAGATATATTTTTTTTTTTTTTTTTTGGTCTGTCTAGTCAACAAAAAGCGTTTTTTTCCAATATCTTCCGATTTTTAGGGTATATTGATGATTCTAAAAATGGTACTGTAATCTACTCTACTAGATCTACCAACTTCACTACGTCTCGCGATTAGTGTATTGATTTTTTGTAATTTGTCACACCGTGTTATACGTCACATAACTCATATTTATAATACTATTTTAACTGTTTCAAAATTTCCTTTGCTCTGGAAAATGTCAAGAGTGTTGCCAATACCGAAGATTAAGAATCCTTCTGGCTGTAATGATTATCGACCTATTAATATACGGTCCGTCTGTTCAAAGGTTTTAGAACTATTATTGAATTCTCAATGAGAAAAAACTTTTATCTGAGTATCAATCAGGATTTTGGAAGAAACATAATACGACTACTCACATTCTAGATATTTTACAAGAAATAAGAAGGGAATTAGATAAACATAATTTGGATGTTTTGATCAGTTTAGATTTTAGTAGGGCATTTGAGTAGATATCACATGAAGTGCTTCTGAATAATTTATTTAATGAGTTCAAATTTACGACAACGCCTTGTCGATTAATTGAAATCTTTATAATGCAATGAACACAATTTGTACAAGTAGGTCTTAATCGGTCATCAACTAAATGTATTTCAAGAGGTGTACCCCAAGGTACTATTTTGGGTCCATTGCTAATTATACCCAACACCACTTTAGTGAGGAGGGTATATTGGGTTTGTGCTGATGTTTGTAACATACAAAAATATTTGTCCTATACCCACCTTAAAGTATACCAATCGGCTTAGAATCGTTTTCTGATTAAGCTATGTCCGTCCGTCTGGCTGGCTGTCATGTAAACCTGTGCGCAAGGTACAGGTTGCAATTTTCTAGATAATTGGATGAAATTTGCACACACGCTTTTTTTGGCCCAGGACGAAGCCTATTGAAAATGGTTAAAATCGGTCCATTATTTCACCTAGCCCCCATACAACAGAATTTTTAGGATGTAGCTTTAGAGATTTTGTCAATCTTCAATTGTTATTGATGTTTTATAAAATATATAAAATTTCTTCACTTATCTTGTATCAAGATTTGTTCTTTCACAGTCCACCAGGACTCACAGTTTATTATGCCCTACATTTCATACAATATTTATGAAGAGACCATTTGTGGTACGTGTATTCAATATTACCATATGACAAAAGAATTTTTTTTTATTCTGTGGAACAATTTAAAAAAATTATCAACTTATTAGTTAATGTCTAAACCGATATGTTTACAATAGTTTTGGTTACCACTTTCCTGAATTATATGACCCATATTCGTGATAGGGATAATAAAATACAGTGGTGGAAAAAATAATAGAAACGTCTTTATTTAGTGGTGGAAACTAAATTTTTTCAAAAAGTACCCGTTAGAATTTGATGATTTGTATCTTAAATAAAAGGTATTTAGGTCCACTTTCCTACGATAGATGGAGTTTGTAAGCTTTTTTGCCCCATCGTATTTTATTGGTATTTAAAAAAATTGGCATTGGAAAAAATAATAGAAACGATTCACAGTATTACACTGGGGACATAAGCTGAGATTTCTTAAATTGCGTTCTGTATTTATTTTTAAAAATTTGAATTGAAAATGATATTCCCAATATCAAAATATACTGTTTCCTCGGTTCTTTATGTTAACGTGTGTTTTTTTCAACGCCTGGTTGACCATATGAGCTCTGACGGCTGAATTGGAGCCACGACTTTCAAATTTTCTTTCCACCGATTTTTGGCCCCGATTTTGAGCAATATTTCACATTTTGGCAATTCAACCCGTTCTTGGTGGTTAAAAAGAAGCTTAAATATCAAAGTATCTTGATGGACAGGTAAAACAAGATGAATTTAAAACTAACATTTCAAGAAATTTAAAAATTTCGAAAATTAATTTTAAATTTAGGTATAGTACTGTTCGGGAATTAATACTTGTATAGACCCAATAAGATCTACTGCAAAAAATAAAACGGAATGTTTTTAAACGAAGGAAATAAAATATGTTTTTTATTTCATTACCCTTTCTAAAATCTAATACGTTTATTTTATGGAAAAAATTACAAAGAATATTCTTTCTGATGTTTTAATATGATAAGGTGCATTTTATCTGAACTTACGTTACAGTAGACTACCTAAAATTCAAACTGAATTTTTAAATTTTTTAGGTTTTGTGAACTTTTTGTGTTAAATTTAACTTATTTTAGCATTATTTCACAAGTCCATCAATATACTTTGATATTTAAGCTCCTTTTTAACCACCAAGAACAGGTCGAATTGCAAAATAGCGAAATATTGCTCGAAATTTGGCCAAAAATTAGGTGGATTGTCCTTATCTATAAGTGGGTTCAAAACTTTTTCTTCTCGAAATCTTCTCAAAAACTAATTTTTTAGATAATTTGACCATTAGAAGACATTTCTTTTCTGAAATTTTTATTTAAGAAAACTTGAAAGTCGGGACTCTGATTCAGTTTTCAGGATCCATATGGTCAATCAAGTTTCGAAAAAAACAAAAATTTAACATAAAAATTAAAGTAAAAAGTATACTTTTATATTAAAAATTTCATTTGTAATTAAAATTTTTAAAAAGAAGTACAAAACGTAGTTTACGAAATCTCAGCTTATGTCCCCAGTGTAATACTGTGAATCGTTTCTATTATTTTTTCCAATGCCATATTTTTTAAATACCAATAAAATACGATGGAGCAAAAAAACTTACAAAATCCATTTATCACAGCAAAGTAGACCTAAATACCTTTTATTTAAAATAAAAATCATCAAATTCTAACGGGTACTTTTTGAGAAAATTTAGTTTTCACCCCAAAATAAAGTCGTTTCTATTATTTTTCCACCACTGTATGTATTATATTACATTAATATATGTATGTAAGTATACTACAAAATAAAGTCGTTTCTATTATTTTTCCACCACTGTATGTATTATATTATATTAATATATGTATGTATGTATACTATATATACTTATATTACCACATTATTTAAGTTAGATTAATAATATAAAAACTGTCAAACACTGTACTTAAATCAATTTGGCCTTTATTGGCTTACGATTTATTACATAAATAAATAAATAAATAAATAAAAAACTAATGCTTTAATCAATTTTCGGGCCTCCCCAGAAAAATTTCGTAGAGTGATTCATATGTATGTACACAAAACATATTTTTGTCGAACACAAAACATATTTTTGTCGAACACAAAACATATTTTTGTCGGACCAATAAAGGACCGATCCGGGGAAAAATTGGTATTATGATTTATATGTACACAAAACATATTCAAGTTGAACTTATACCGATAGCTTTAATTATCAATGAAACATATGCAGTTAAGTGATTTTCGGAAGTGGACCTTATATGGGAGCTATGACCAATTATGACCCTATCCGAAAAAAATTTCGTAGTCTGATTGATATATAGACGAAACATATTTGTTTCGAATTTTATCAAGATACCTTTATTTGACACTGAAATATGTGCGTTTAAGTGATTTTCGGAAGTGGGCCTTATATGGGAGCTACGACTAATAATGGACCGTTCCGAAAAGAAATTTGGTAGAATGATTTGTATGTACACAAAACATATTCAGCTAGAATTTTATCACAAAAGCTTTATTTATCAATGAAGTATGTTCGTTTAGGTGATTTTTGGAGGTAGTATTCATATTATATTTGTATGTACAAAATTTTGTGTTGATACCGATATATTTGAGGGAGTTATTAACGATAAACTAATTTCCGTGAATGGGGTCTATAGGGAGTGGGGGGTATGGAGTCTATGGGAAATATTGAATCAAATGTTATGAGTTTGAACAAACATCGATTCGGCGCTTAATCGCCGCCGAACTATATTTAGTAGCTTGAGCCGCCTCTGAAACACTCAGCTTAAGTCGACTCAAATTTTTTAATGTTTTTATTAACTCGGCTATAGACTGTAAGACCAATTATTTTTGATTCTGTAACATTATGAATTATTATTGGCCAAATTATATTTTGGAAACGAAACAAGCGATATTTTATAATTTTCAATACTCCCGATATGTATATTCATTGTTATATTTTTTATATGAATGTGATCACTTTAATGCATATATTTATTTCGATGAATATATTTTTATTTAATTAATTTTAATGTTTTTCTTATTTTTTCAAATTGGTTGCAATAAATTGTTTCGGAACTATTATGCTAACATTTTTTTATATTAATTATATTTCGCAAAAAAAAATTACTTAAAAGATATGTAAATGTATGTCTGGTTAATTTAAATATTTTTTATACCCTCCACCACCATCACACAGTGGTATAGGAAAAAAAAAAGAGGGAAATAATTCGGTAACTTCTAAACGGTTAATCCGATTTTAATGGAATTTGGTGTGCACAAAGAGGAGGTGTTGTCGAGTTTAGGTTTTGAATTTGGACCTTATAGGCCAACCAGGGGCCCGGCGGGGGGTCCTCAAATTAGGACACCTCGGCTATGTTAAATTTTTAAAACGATCCTATTTCTTCATTTGAGTTCCGATTTAAAAAAAATTTCGTATATAGAATCTCCTCATCGAGCACTATAAAAAATGTCGTCGTAGCAGTAAATTATCTCTTATAGTTTAGGAGATATTCGCATTTGAATATTAAAATTTTAAAATTTTTACCGTCCTTACTTTAGTTTTTTTGATAATAGCAGGTCCAAATATTTCCGATTTTCGCCATTTTTTTTTATTTGCTTAACAACAAGTTTATATACCAAGCAGTGAAAGAATTATGTAAAAATCATGACTGAGTCCAAAGTTATAGGCATTTAAATTTAAAAAATTAAAAAAAGGCGATTTTTTGTCATTTTTTTGGGAAAAAAGTATCTTTTTCTTTTTAAGTTATCTAAAAAGTTTCTAAGAAGATGTATATAGAATTTATACTTTTTGGAAAGCTGACTTTACATAAAATACGATAAATGAAACAAAACCTAAAAATTTTTGATACCGAGGGGACCAGGTCCATCCAAAAAAACCCTATTTTTTATGGAAAATTAAATTTTGAGCAAAAATTCTCAAATCGCATAGTCGATATCAAATTATAGTGACCTGTTTTATATGACCCAATAAGTTCTTAATCATTTTGTAACGGGTTTCGATAACCCCGCCCCTGGTATGGATATAATAGGCAAAAAACCAAAAAATCCCATTTTTGGGATTTTTTAAAACTTTTTTGGGAATTCCGGGATTTCTAATAAGAAAATTCGAAATTTTTATTTAATTTTGGATTTTGAGTAAAAAAATCTACCTAACTGTAAAATTTCATCAAAAAATATTCATAAATAAAATTTTTATTGCAATTTGAAAAATTTGTATCTTCGCAAAAACTGAATAAAAAACATTTTTTAATTTTTTTTAAAAAAAGTATTCCGCGAATTTTTTAATTTTCAAAAATTATATACAGTTTTGAAAAATAGACAAAATTACCTTTCCATTGATATATAACATGCCTACCTAATGTTTTTTAAGTGACAAATTAATTAGGGAAAACTCAACATCTTTTAGAAAATTTGCCTAGCACTATTATTTTCATCCATAAGGTTAACTCTTAAATTTGTTACATATATGGATGAAAATAATAGTGCTAGGTAAATTTTCTAAAAGATGTTGAGTTTTCCCTAATTAATTTGTCACTTAAAAAACATTAGGTAGGCATGTTATATATCAATGGAAAGGTAATTTTGTCTATTTTTCAAAACTGTATATAATTTTTGAAAATTAAAAAATTCGCGGAATACTTTTTTTAAAAAAAATTAAAAAATGTTTTTTATTCAGTTTTTGCGAAGATACAAATTTTTCAAATTGCAATAAAAATTTTATTTATGAATATTTTTTGATGAAATTTTACAGTTAGGTAGATTTTTTTACTCAAAATCCAAAATTAAATAAAAATTTCGAATTTTCTTATTAGAAATCCCGGAATTCCCAAAAAAGTTTTAAAAAATCCCAAAAATGGGATTTTTTGGTTTTTTGCCTATTATATCCATACCAGGGGCGGGGTTATCGAAACCCGTTACAAAATGATTAAGAACTTATTGGGTCATATAAAACAGGTCACTATAATTTGATATCGACTATGCGATTTGAGAATTTTTGCTCAAAATTTAATTTTCCATAAAAAATAGGGTTTTTTTGGATGGACCTGGTCCCCTCGGTATCAAAAATTTTTAGGTTTTGTTTCATTTATCGTATTTTATGTAAAGTCAGCTTTCCAAAAAGTATAAATTCTATATACATCTTCTTAGAAACTTTTTAGATAACTTAAAAAGAAAAAGATACTTTTTTCCCAAAAAAATGACAAAAAATCGCCTTTTTTTAATTTTTTAAATTTAAATGCCTATAACTTTGGACTCAGTCATGATTTTTACATAATTCTTTCACTGCTTGGTATATAAACTTGTTGTTAAGCAAATAAAAAAAAATGGCGAAAATCGGAAATATTTGGACCTGCTATTATCAAAAAAACTAAAGTAAGGACGGTAAAAATTTTAAAATTTTAATATTCAAATGCGAATATCTCCTAAACTATAAGAGATAATATACTGCTACATTTTTTATAGTGCTCGACGAGGAGATTCTATATACGAAATTTTTTTTAAATCGGAACTCAAATGAAGAAATAGGATCGTTTTAAAAATTTAACATAGCCGAGGTGTCCTAATTTGAGGACCCCCCGCCGGGCCCCTGGTTGGCCTATAAGGTCCAAATTCAAAACCTAAACTCGACAACACCTCCTCTTTGTGCATACCAAATTTCATTAAAATCGGATTAACCGTTTAGAAGTTACCGAATTATTTCCCTCTTTTTTTTTTCCTATACCACTGTGCATCAGTGATGATAGAGGGTATATATAACTTTGTCATTCCGTGTGTAACACCAAGAAATATTCATCTGAGACCCAACAAAGTATATATATTCTTGGACCTTATGAAATTCTGAGTCGATTTAGCTATGTCCTTCTGTCCGTCCGTCCGAAATTCATCTAAAATATTTACTATTGTCCTAGGCAGTTTGGTATTGAAAATGACCAAAATCGGTTCACATCGGGAAAAGTTATGAATCAAAATTTAAAACAACTCCGAAAAAAATAAGCATTTTTTACACATTCCGATGTAATTTTCAAGAAAACTATGTAATATAATTGCATGAAAATCATCATACATTTGTTTCTGCACAAGAGCTTGACTTCTGCTGAAAATTGGCGGAATCGGTCCACATTTTCATATACCTCCCATACAAAAGTATATTCCCGGAAAATGAATTTGTTGTTAATAACTTCCGTCAGAATGTTGATATCTTCACAAAATTTTACAAGTTAAAATCTTATGAAAATAGAATTCATTCAAAGAAAAAATTTTCAGCATCGGGGTATAATTGGTCATAGCTCCCATACAACCCATTACTAAATTAATATATCCATATAAAGTTTGGTACAAGTTTTGCTCTTATATACAGAAATTTTACTGTAAAATTTTTTTCTGTTCGGTCCATAATTGATCATAGCTCCCATACAAGGTTCCCTTCCGAAATTACTTAAACGCACATAACTCATTACTAAATATTGATATCGATACATTTAGCACAAATATTGCTCTTATATACATAAATCACACAATAAAATTTGTTCACGATCGGTCCCTATTTGGTCATAGCTCCCATACAAGTTCACCTCCAAAAAATCAATTGTATGCTCAATATTCATTACCAAATAATGATATAGATACAGAATTTAGCCAACATTTTGTCTTTGTATACATTAATGTTACTGTGGAATTTTCTACGATCGGACCATAATTGGTCATAGCTCCATACAAGGTCCGGCGTCATGAAATAACTCCCCACGAAATAACTTTCCAAAACAAAAATGAAATAAGCACTCAAATTTGGGGACTTGTTTCATTATTCCCCAATTTAAAAATGAAAAAATGCCCCAACGAAATGAAATAAATTCCTAAATTAAAATGAAATAAAACCCCATTTTTGGGGATTTATTTCATGTGAAACAAATCCCTAATTTTAAAATGAAATAAATTCCCATTTAAAAATGACAAATTATGGAACAAGTCGGTTTTAGTGACATTTCTAAAAAAAGTAGTTCGCTCATACTTTCGAGTGGGGCTTCAAAGTTTAATACATTTCAGTTTAATCGCTTAATAAAGATTCCCTTAATAGCCGGGCTGCGGCCGGGCGCAAGGACTTTCTACTCTATAGTATGTCCAACAACGGCTTCGCTTAATAATTATTTCCTAAATAGCCGGCCTACGGCCAGACGCAAGGATTTCCCATTCTATAATATGACCAACACCGGCTTCGCTTAGTAAAGATTTTCCAAATAGCCGGTCTAATACTGAACACTCTTGATACAGGAAGAGTGTATTCTTAGCGAAGCCGATGTCCAATGTACCCCAGAATATAAAATCACCTAAACGCACATTTTTCATTGATAAATAAAGCTTTTGTGATCAAATTTTGTGTACATACAATCATTCTACTAAATTTCTTTTCGGATCGCACAGTGGGGCAGAATGGAAATTTTTTGGAAATAAATCTGGCATTTCTAAACGGCTGATCCGATCGGGATAAAATTTGGCGTGAGCGTAGCCAAGGAGTATTCGAGTTTAAGTTTTGAAGATGAACCCTGCAGATGCCCCAGGGACGGCGCTGTGGCGGCTCAAAGTAGGGTACCTACGACATGTAAAATTTTTAAACTCGTGCCATTTTTTTGTTTTTCACCCAAATACAAAGATTTTTATATTTTCTGAAAGCGCTCGACGAGATCTTGAAAAAACATGCTTGGACATACTACTTATCTCTTACAATATCAGAGTTATAGGCATTTAAAAATTTAGTGATACAAAATTTACCATACCTTGGTCCGCCTTTTTTCTTGTTAGTTAGACAACAAAATTTCCAATAATATACAAAAAAATTCAGATCAATATCATTTACAGATCCGAAAATATACGTTTTTTAATTTAAAAATTCAAAAAATTTTAGATTTTTGCCGTTTTTTTACCAAAAATGTCTTAACTCTTTTATTAATAAAATAAAATTTTCTTTAAGAACATATAACAGTTTTATAGTTTTCTAAAAGGTATCTTTACGCAGAACGCTTTGGCGTAAAAAACTTGTCCTATTTTTTGAAAATGTTGCCACTGCGTCCTTCCGAATATGACCTATTTTTTATCAAAACTTCAACTTTAGGCGACATGTTCTAAAATCCCAAAGCTGGGATCAGAAAACTGAAAGCAGTTTTGGAAACCTCAATATGTTTTCTATTTACTCCAAAAGTATTTTCCCAGCCCTAAAAGAAATGTGGACCCTATGGGCAAAAAAGTAAAAAATCCCATTTTTGGGATTTTCATTCCTACTTTTGGGAATTGCGGGATGACCTTTTCAATTTTTTTTTTGCATTTTCTTATTTGAAATGACAAATTTAACAAGCGTTGAAAATTTCATTGAGTTTTGTTCATAAATAAAGATTTTGTCTTATATTACATATTTGTTTAATTACTAAAACTATGATTTATATAAAAATTTTAATAGGGTCGCAGATAGCTACAACAATTTAGTCCATATTTATCTCTTAATATCATTTTTTAGTTAGATATGGAAATTCTCGATTCTTTACAAAAATTTTCAAGCCAATATCTCAATTACATCCAAAAATATGTTCATTTAAACCTGTGTCCTTTAATTTCATATTTTTCATATTTTAGTATTAAATGTGACATATTTAAATCTTATATTTACCTATTTTCTATTTGTTTGCTTATCCTTATAATTGAAAGGTCCTACTATGCTTAAATTTTCAGAAATTTATAACTATTTTTTACCTAATTTTTTTCGACAGATCATTTCGTTCTGTTTCGTTTATGATCATGTAGGTAAAAATATATAGGTAATGATAATTTCGATTCATTCACTACTAAGAAATATCAATGACTGAATTACAGGTTATAGTAATATAGTCCTAAATGTTAATAGGTAGACAATTCGTAATTTTTTACTTTGGATCCACTTACGATCCAGGAAAAAAACAAACTGTCCTACCTTCACCTATTGCTGGTAATGATGTGGAAGCTTGTATTGATATATCATCTTTGCTCGAAAACACAGCATCAAGAATTGTGTCAGACTTTTCAGAAGACCAACTAAGGAAAATTCATAACTGTGATGTTGTCTTAATGTGTAAGTGGGGATGTGACGGTTTATCAGCACTTCCAGAATACAAACAAGCTTGTGGAAGTCGGACATTAGCAGACTACAAAAGTGTATTTATGTCATCATTAGTGCCATTACGAATTCGTTCATATTCCCTTAATCCATCATCGTCAAGCATCGGAAATTCATTTGAAGATATATGGATCAATACAACTCCGGGTTCAAAAAATTTTTGTAGACCCATTGGATTTGAATATATAAAGGAGTCAAAGAAAACAACAAAAGATTTAGTGGAATATTTAAAAGATGAAATAAATGCACTGGAGCCCATTTGCATAAAAATAAAGGAATTCTCTATTAACGTATCATATCAGCTAAGCTTAACAATGATTGATGGAAAGGTCAGCAATGCCATAACAGAAACTTCTTCCTTCTGGAGATGCTCAATATGTAATGAGAAAAAGTCGCAATTCTCAAATATAAACAAATACAGAAGTATTAATGAAGAAGTCCTGTCTTTGGGAATTTCACCACTTCATGCCAAAATACGATTTTTGGATTACTTTTTACACATAGCATACGACCTCAAATATAGAAGTGTGCCAGAGAATCTTACTAAATCAACAAAAAATAATGAAGAATTGAAAGAACTGAGAGCTGCGGAAAAAAGCAGAATCCAAGAAGAATTTAAAGTTCAGATGGGATTAAACATCGACAAACCACTTCCAAGTTGCGGTAGTACAAATGACGGTAATACGGCGAGAAGGTTTTTTCGTGATTTTGAAATTACTTCAAAAATAACTGGAATCGACAAGGAGTTGCTTCGAAGAGTTAACATTATTTTAATGGCACTGAATAGTAAACATAAAATTAATGGAAATCGATTTGGGGAATATACATCTGAAATTTCTAAATTACTTGTATCTCTGTATCCATGGAGGGAACTAACACCAACAGTACACAAAGTATTGTGTCATGGTCATATAATAATTGAATCGAATATTCTTCCACTTGGAGAGTTAACAGAAGAAGCCCAGGAAGCGAGGAATCGAGATTTTAAGCATGTTCAACTATTCAGCTCAAGAAAATGCTCCAGGCAATCACAGAATGAAGATATTTTTAATAGTTTACTTCTATCTTCTGATCCTGTTCTTTCAACTATGAGAAAAAGATGGATTTGTTATGAAACTCTATCATCTCAAAATAAGGAAGATTTAAAGGACTTATATTACCTTCTGGATATGTATACCGATATGACAGATTATTTTATAGAAAATAAGTAGTGTTAGGAATTAACTATATAAGTAGGTTGTAAGAATTAATTGTATTATGTTTAAGATAAACAGATAAGATATTTCGGTGGGCGGGAAAGGTGGTTTGTGTGGGGTGATTTAGGTGTTCTTGTGCGTGGCTCATAATAAAATTATAATTTTTTTATTGTATATACAATGTTATATATAGTCTTTAATAAAATAATTAACTAAATAATTTTCAAAAATTGTCCAAATATTTTATTCAACACCAAATGTAAATAATACTAAAATATGAAAAAGATGAAATTAAGGGACACAGGTTTAAATGAACATATTTTTGAATGTAATTGAGATATTGGCTTGAAATTTTTTGTAAAGGGTCGAGAATTTCCATATCTAACTAAAAAATGATATTAAGAGATAAATATGTACTAAATTGTTGTAGCTATCTGCGATCCTATTAAAATTTTTATATAAATCATAGTTTTAGAAATTAAACAAATATGTAATATAAGACAAAATCTTTATTTATGAACAAAACTCAATGAAATTTTCAACGCTTGTTAAATTTGTCATTTCAAATAAGAAAATGCAAAAAAAAAATTGAAAAGGTCATCCCGCAATTCCCAAAAGTAGGAATGAAAATCCCAAAAATGGGATTTTTTACTTTTTTGCCCATAGGGTCCACATTTCTTTTAGGGCTGGGAAAATACTTTTGGAGTAAATAGAAAACATATTGAGGTTTCCAAAACTGCTTTCAGTTTTCTGATCCCAGCTTTGGGATTTTAGAACATGTCGCCCAAAGTTGAAGTTTTGATAAAAAATAGGTCATATTCGGAAGGACGCAGTGGCAACATTTTCAAAAAATAGGACAAGTTTTTTACGCCAAAGCGTTCTGCGTAAAGATACCTTTTAGAAAACTATAAAACTGTTATATGTTCTTAAAAAAAATTTTATTTTATTAATAAAAGAGTTAAGACATTTTTGGTAAAAAAACGGCAAAAATCTAAAATTTTTTGAATTTTTAAATTAAAAAACGTATATTTTCGGATCTGTAGATGATATTGATCTGAATTTTTTTGTATATTATTGGAAATTTTGTTGTCTAACTAACAAGAAAAAATTGAGTCCATTTGGTCAAAAATTACGCCCGGTATTCAAAAAAAGGCGGACCAAGGTATGGTAAATTTTGTATCACTAAATTTTTAATTTTTTGCCTATAACTCTGATATTGTAAGAGATAAGTAGTACGTCCAAGCATGTTTTTTCAAGATCTCGTCGAGCGCTTTCAGAAAATATAAAAATCTTTGTATTTGGGTGAAAAACAAAAAAATGGCACGAGTTTAAAAATTTTACATGTCGTAGGTACCCTACTTTGAGCCGCCACAGCGCCGTCCCTGGGGCATCTGCAGGGTTCATCTTCAAAACTTAAACTCGAATACTCCTTGGCTACGCTCACGCCGTTCGGATCAGCCGTTTAGAAATGCCAGATTTATTTCCAAAAAATTTCCATTCTGCCCCACTGTGGATCGGTCCATTATTAGTCGTAGCATATAAGGCCCACTTCCGAAAACCACCTAAACGCACATATTTCATTGTCATATGTCATAAGGCCCTCTTCCGAAAATCATTTAAACTCACATATTTCTTTGTCAAATAAAGCTATCTTGATAAAATTCCACAAAAATATGTTTTGTGTAGATACATATGAATTACTCTACGAAATTTTTCTGGAGAGGCCCGTAATTGGTCATAGCTCCACTTTCAAAAATCACTTAAACGCACATATATTATTAATTAATAAATCTAATGGAGTAATATTCGACTTGAATTTCTTTTTTTGCATATAAATCATTATATGAAATTTTTTCTTGATCGGTCCATATTTGGTCACAACTTCCATATAAGGATCATTTCCGAAAATTACTTAAAAGCACATTGAAATCAAAGTCATCGGGATAAAATTCGACATAAATGTGTATTT
This sequence comes from Lucilia sericata, assembly GCF_015586225.1. Lineage (NCBI taxonomy): Eukaryota > Metazoa > Arthropoda > Insecta > Diptera > Calliphoridae > Lucilia > Lucilia sericata. The sequence continues at coordinate 171,783 of NW_023994266.1, forward strand.
TATATATATAAATCGTTATACGGAATTTTACTTCTGAAAATCACTTAATACCACTTAATTCATTATTAAATGATTATATCCAGATAAAATTCGACATGAATATGTTTGTCTATAGATAAATCATTATATTAAAATGTTTGCAACTAGCCTATAAATATAAAATTTTATGGACCTAATCAAAATTAGTTCCAAATATGCATAAATGTTAGTACCCTCACTACGGAAACAATATATGTTGTCAAGTTATCTAAAAATTAGATAGTTAAATGAGTTTTAATAAAAAGTAGGTTGCTGGTGGAGGGTATTTAAGATTCAGCATTGCCGAATATAGCACTCTAACTTGTTTTTATTAATAAAGCATTTAAATTAAATTTATTGACAAAAAAGGGATTTTCTAAAAAAGTGTTCTAGGGGGGCAGGTGGTTAATAAGGGCCTATCCTTATACATTTTGGTAAAGGGTTACGTCTACATTGAAGTTATTTATGTAGAACTAGCATATGAAAGATGCCACGCAAATTATTGCAAGTTCGCCATTTTTCCCGAGCGTTAATTTAGATTTTAATGTAATCCATGAACAATTTTTATAATCTAACGGCTGTATTTATAAAAACTTATTTTAGGTTTATTAAACAATTTTAGGCAAAATTCAGGAAAATCGTATTTATAAACGTGAAATAGCTTAAAACACCTTCAATAAACCATTGACAATTAGAAGAATTTTATTGTAGGCTCGACCCTTCTTTAAGCCAACAATAAGTTGATTTTTAACATTTTTTTTCTCAGATAAAGATTTTTCCGGTAATTTTAGGTTGATTGCGAAAACTAATTATGGTTTCTTTTAAAATAAAATCTAAAAAATAGTGTCCAGCACTATTTTTAGGCAATTTGGAAGTGCCCGTCTGTCAACCAAATGATGGACAAAATCATTTGATTTGGCTTTTTCAAAGTTTGTTGGTTAAATATAATGCCATAAAGTAATTAACCATGTAAATTATATTGATTAGTGTTATACTAATGCAAAATATATTCGCCGGCATTAAAATTAGTCAAATATCAAAGAAATTTATCAATATTTGCAAAAATTTATCAAAAATTACAAGGAAAATAAGTTAAAATAAGAAAATGTGTCATAGTGATGTATATTTTGTCGCAAAATATCCGTTATTCGGATACTTTTAATAATAATTAGAAATTATATGTTATATTTATACATCTGAACTAAATAGACATTTATTAAAGCCATATATATATTTATTTTTCTTAAAAGTTTGTTTTTATTGTCAAAAATCTATTATAAACAAAAATATGAAATTAAGAAAACCGAATCAACGAATATTTTATCCTAATTGTACGCAACACTAACACATAAAATGACAGCCATATTGTACAGTGCTGCCAACTTAAACATAAACCAGCACAATAGTTAATATACGTTTATTATTTGTTTATGAATATCACAATTTTATTAATGGTTTTTAAGGCTAAAGTGTGCTTTAACTATTGAGTGCATTAAAAGCAAAATAAGATTTTTTTATAAATACAAGCGTAATAGTTTACTAGATGTACGAAATTTTGTATTTAATTCATATGGGAGGTGCCAAGCCCCCAATTAAAAGTCCGCCCGTTATTGTCTAAATCATTGGCGGCCAAACATGCCCCTGCGGGCATTGTGTTATTCTCACTCATACACATGCAATACGAATGTTCTCACCAACAAAACAAACTATACACAAAACAAAAACAATTTAATTTAGTTGCTCTCTTTATGAAATGATACACAGAGAATATTTTCAAAAGCCACTACAAATAAATGTCTGTATAAATACTTTTGATAGATAGATTTATTATTATTTATCGCCAAAATTTTATCGATTAACGGTTAATCATTTGAACACTTATAGACGGACATACATACATACATACATACATACATACATACATACATACATACATACATACATACATACATACATACATACATACATACATACATACATACATACATACATACATACATACATACATACATACATACATACATACATACATACATACATACATACATACATACATACATACATACATACATACATTAACATACATACATACATACATACATACATACATACATACATACATACATATGTACTTAAATACATCAACATATGCATTAATACATTCTTACATCAATATATGCATCAATACATCGTTTCGTCAATACATACATACATCGATGTATACATTCCCTCTGTTGTTCATTTATAATACAAATAATATGAATAACACAAATAAGTACAAACATATAATTTTTTTCAGTGCAAAGCACACATATTTTCATTTATGTTCTCTTTCATATTTTACACTACAACATATGCATTTTAAAAATTATCTTTCTGGCCACCAATGCTCTAAATGTTCACATGAATGTCTAAGTTCTTCATGTAAAATTTGAAGATTCTAGCTCTTATAGTTTTCAGATATACAAATGTTTCTATTTAATTCATATGGGGGCTCCATGCCCCAAAATGAAAGTCAGCCTTTTTTCAAAATATTCAGATGAATATTAAAGTTCATCGTGCAAAATTTGAAGAATCTAGTTCTATGAGTTTCCCAGATAAACCAAATTTTGTGTTTAATTCATATGGGAGGTGGCAAACACCCCATTGAAAGTCTGCCCATTATTAAATGTTCAGATGAATGTCAAAGTTCTTCATGTAAAATTTGAAGATTCTAACCCTAATAGTTTCTCAGATATACGAATTTTTGTATTTAATTCATATGGGGGCTCTAAGCCCCATCAGATGAAAGTCCCCCCCTTTTTTCTCCAAAATATTCTGATAAATATTAAAGTTCTTCGTGAAAAATTTGAAGAATCTAATTCTATTAGTTTCCCAGATAAACGAAATTTTGTATTTAATTCATATGGGAGGTGTCAAGCCCCCATTGAAAGTCTGCCCGTTATTCTCAAAATGTTCACATGAATATCAAAGTTCTTCATGTAAAATTTGAAGATTCTAGCTCTAATAATTTCTCAGATATACGAATTTTTCTATTTAATTTATATGGGGCCTTCAAGCCCCTCAGATGAAAATCGTCCCTGTTTTTTACAAAATGTTCAGATGAATATTAAAGTTCTTCGTGCAAAATTTGAAGAATTTAGTTCTATTTGTTTGCATTATAAACGAATTTTGTAATTAATTTGTATGGGAGGCACCGCTCCCCTCATTGGTAGTCCGCCAATTAATTACCCAAAATGTGTACATGGATGTTAAAGTTCTTCGTGCAAAATTTTAAGATTCTAGTTGTAATAGTTTCCAAGATAAACGAATTTGTGCATATAATTTATATGGGAGATGACACGGCCTAGATGCCTAGTCCGCCTACTTTTTATCCTAAATAATCATATTGACTCTAAAGTGGCACCGACAAAATTTGAGGACTCTAACTGTTATATTATCTCAGATATACTGATTTAATATTTTCTTAATATGGGCGTGGCTCTTCTTCCGGATATACAGGAAAACACTACAAATTTCAAGAAAATCGGTTCAGCCGTTTAGTAGTTTATAAACTTCAAATATACAATCATACAAAGATATAAACATACAAAAATACAAACACACATTCATTTTAATATATATAGATATCGCCGTAATATTAGTGTTAAGGGGACTTTATATGGCAGATGTGATCAAATGAGGGCCGATCATTACGAAAATCAGCAGTGTCATTAAAACTTATACAAAACTAAGTTTTGCCTATTTTTGGTGTGATACAAGAACATTTAACATATTTATGACCTCAAAAGCAATATTCAGGGGTGCGATTGTATGGGGGCTATGCAAAATAATGGTCCCATTTTAACCATTTTCAATAGGATTCGTCCTTGCAAGATTATGTGTCAAATTTCATCAAATTATCTTGCAAATTGCGACCTGTTGCGTGCGCATAATGTTTTTAATTACACTTTAACGGTTAGAACGAATTTCGTTAAATTTGAAACATAGTTAGATATAAAGGCGTATGGTGTGATAGGCTATATTGTTTTCCAAAACTTGGATAAGAAGGGACAAGATGGGCTATGTGGATGAAAAAGGGACAAAATTGGTACTTTTGGGAGTTAATACTAATTATTGTCTATACTTAAGCAAAAACATTTCTGATTAAGCTTTAAAAGTGTCTGAAATATTATTATTACTAGCTATACCCAGTGTGCTTTGCTACCCTAAAAGCAATATGTATAAATAAAAACCCACTTAACGATTTTGAAGATTCTAACTACAATAGTTTTCCAGATTTACAATATGTTACATATGAGAGATGTCAAGCAAATTATTGCAAGTTCGCCTGTTTCTATCTATCGCCAATTTCTATCTATCTATGAAAATTTTGATGAATATAAGAGTTTCCAAGATACACGAAATTTTGTAATTAATTCATATATGTGGTGCCAAGCCACCCATTGAAAGTCCGCCCGTAATTCTCCTAATGTTCCCATGAATGTCAGAGTTCTTCATGTAAAATTTTAACATTCTAGCTCTAATATTTTCTCAGTGGGGGCTTCAAGCTCCCCAGATGAAAGCCCGCACTTTTTCCCCAAAACGTTCAGATGAATATTAAAATAATTTCTGCAAAATTTTAAGAATCAAGTTCTATTAGTTTCCCAAACAAACGAAATTTTATATTTAATTCATATGGGAGGTGCAAAGTTCCCCTTTGAGAGTACGCCCATTATACTCTAAATGTTCAGATGAATGTCAAAAGTCTTCAAGTAAAATTTGAAGATTCTCTCTCTAATAGTTTATCGGATATACGATTTTTTCTATTTAATGAAAGTCCGCTTGTTTTCCTCCAAAATGTTCAGATGAATATTTAAGTTCTTCGTGCAAAATTTGAAGAATTTAGTTCCATTAGTTCCCAGATAAACGAATTTTTGTATATAATTAATATTGGAGGTTGCGCTCCCCTCATGGGTAGTTTATTACCCAAAATGTTTAAATGGATGTTAAAGTTATTCGTACAAAATTTTAAGATTCTAACTGTAATAGTTTCCAAGATAAACGAATTTTTGTATTTGATATATATGGGAAGTGCCACGCCGCCTAATGCTAGTCCGCCTACTTTTTGTCCTAAATAATCATATTGACACTAAAGTGGCTTCGATAAAATTTGAGGGCTCTAACTGTTATATTATCTCAAATATACGCATTTCATATTTTCTTAATATGGGCGTGGCACCCCGCCCAGTTGGACTTATATGGGAGCTATGAATAATGAACCGATCCGAAAAAAATTTGGTAGAATGATTATTTATCAATGAAATATGTGCGTTTATGTGATTTTCGAAAGTGGGCTTTTTATTAGAGCTATGGCCAATTGTGGACCGACTGAGATCTACGTTGGTAGTATGATTTCTGTTCATTTTATATATGCATGTGCAAAATTTTGTGTTGATACCGATATATTTGAGGGAGTTATTAACGATAAACTAATTTCCGGGAAAATAACCTTTGTTTTGGGGGATATGGGAAATATGTTATGAGTTTCAGCATATGTCAGAAAAAAACAAGTAAGAGTGTTATATTCGGCTATGCCGAATCTTATATACCCACCATCAATCCTCGTTTGACTCGAATTAAACTTACTTATGTCGAATCATCTATATACTCGTATTTTTTAGGCCAGTTATAAGCGTTAAAGTCATTTTCAGAAGGGGACCTTATATGGGGGATAGGGTCATTTATGGGCCGATCTTAAAAAAAATTCATAGAGCGATTTTGGTTCGTAAGAAACTTACTTATACCGAATTTCATCGCTATACTCGCATTTTTGGACCAGTAATGAGTGTTAAAGTAATTTTCTAAAGGGGACCTTGTATGGGGGGTAGGGTCAATTATGGACCGATCCTCAAAAAATTTGGTAGAAAGTTTTGGGCTTACATGAAACTTATTTATGTCGAATTTCATCGCTATACATGCATTTTGGGGCCAGTAATGAGTGTTAAAGTAATTTTCAGGAGTGTACCTTATATGGGGGGTAGGGTCATTTATGGGCCGATCCTAAAAAAATTGGTTAAAAATGAGTGTTAAAGTCATTTTCAGGAGTGGACCTTATATGGGGGGTAGGGTCATTTATGGGCCGATCCTAAAAAAATTTATTAAAAGGTTTTGGTTCGTAAGAAACTTACTTATACTGAATTTCATTGCTATACTCGAATTTTTGGGCTAGTAATGAGTGTTAAAGTCATTTTCTAAAGGGGACCTTACATGGGGGGTAGGGTCATTTATGGGCCGATCCTAAAAAAAATTTGTAGAGAGATTTTGGTTCGTAAGAAACATACTTATACCGAATTTCATCGCTATACTTGCATTTTGGGACCAGTAATGAGTGTTAAAGTAATTTTCAGAAAGGGACCTTATATGGGGGGTAGGGTCATTTATGGGCCGATCCTCAAAAAATTAGATAGAAAGATTTTGGCTCATATGAAACTTATTTATGTCGAATTTCATTGCTATACTTGTACTTTTAAAGCAGTTATGCCCGTTAAAGCTGTTTTTTGGAGGTCCACTTGTATGGGGGCAATCCGAAAAAGTGGGCCGATATTGCCCATTTTCAATACCAAACAAACCTTAACAATAGAGAATATTTATGCAAAATTTCAACCGTCTAGCTCCTCTCGTGTGGTCTCTATCGTGATTTCAACAGACAGACGGACGGACATGGCTAGATCGTCTTAGAATTTAATAAGGAGCCGAAATATATATATACTTTTATGGGTCTATGACCAATATTTCGATGTGTTACAAACGGAATGACAAAATCAATATACCCCCCATCTTTTTTGATGGTGGGTATAAAAATTGTGTGACTAAATTCATCGAAATATCTTTGGTAGTTTCTGTCAAAACTACTTAAGAATTGGGGAAAAAACTTAATTTTTTTCGAGGTAGTCTGAAATTTTTACTCATAACTTTTTCTTTTTACTTTTTTTGCTCATGTTATTTCCAAGTATTAATTGACAGTGACCAGTAAACCCTTACTACTGATGTTAAGGAATCCATTCTTCAATTTTAACTAATTTTCCTGAAGTATTTTGTAATTTTAGTACATAAAAAGTTTTTTTGTTATTGAAAAAAAGTTTTTTTCTTAAAAATATTAGAGCGCACAACAGGCCCGATAGTGGCCTAAGTGTATTTCTTCGGATTTGATGTAGTATACATCCTCCTATCAACCTAACCTAACCTAAAAATAAAAAGTTTTTTTCAAAAAATATATGACAATCCTGGCCACACGTTACAATTTTAATCAAAATTTGTGTATATACATATATATATACATATATGTTTTTATGCTTCATCGGCTTCAATGATTATATGATTATGGTACTAACACACATGCAAATTGTGATCAAAATTTTGGCCATTACAGCTGTCGATATCGATTTTGCTCAGATGGGTCTTATTTTGTATATTTATCGGATAACGGTAAAAGAGTAAAATCGTTTAAATAATAGGGCTTTTTTGGTATCGCCAAAATTGTGCCATCAAAATTAATTTTTCTTAACATTTAATTATTAAATTATCATCTAGAGAAAGTTATCTATCCAATGACGTATAAAACATTTATCAAAGGACAAACAATAAAGTTATTGACAATTTCCCAGCCATTTATTAAAACAATCATACATTTTCTGCCTCGTTTGGTCTTCGTTTTGTATGCAGAAGTGATGTAAATAGAAATATCTAAAAACAAGTAAGAATGCTATATTCGGCGATGCCGAATCTTTTATACCCTTCACCATAGTGTATTTAAAAAATATAAATTTTATAAAATTTTAATTTATTTCATTTTCCTGACTATATCATTATTATAGCAATAGCAAAACATAATGAACAACAACAACACAAAACGAAAAAAACAAAATACACAACGCAATGAAACCAACAGACATCCAAACATACACCAGGCAATGAAACAAACAGCCATCCAAACATACGAAACGAAATACTCTAAAAAAACAAAATACACAACGCAATGAATAAGCAGTGTTGTTGTTGCTTATTTTTTATGAAATTTTCAGAGGTTGTCTCGGATTTTTGTTTATATTTCCGTTGTTTATGGACGAATTTTGCTGATTTTAAATAGGAAACTTCTCGAAAGCATGTCTGATAGAATTATTGAAGTTTTGAATCCCGATGATATCTGGGGTCTTCAGTAAACTGATTTCAACAGACAGACGGACATGGCTTAATCGACTCCGCTATCTATAAGGATTCAGAATATATATACTTTATAGGGTCGGAAAGTTATATTTTGGAAATTACAAACGGAATGACAAACTTATATACATATACCCTTCTCACGAAGGTGAAGGGTATAAAAACGAGTAAAATAATTATTTTATATTATTTTATTATATATTATTATATTATTTTATAATAATACATAATAATAATATTTAGATGTTTCTGCAACATATTTGTAACAAGGAAATGCCTATAACTTTGTTATTTGTCGCTCGACATTAATATTTTATACCTTGTTGGAATGATCATTTTCTTTAGAATATAAAACGTTGTCGAAATTTTAAGAAACTAAAATTTTAATGGCACAATTTTTGACGAATTTAAAAAATGTCCTATTATTTAACCAATTTTATACTTCTCAATCGATTTCCAGCACGGGTTGCCGTTATCCGATTTTGCTAAAATTTTGCACCAGTTAATTTTAGATACTAATAAGCAAAATAAGACTGAGCAAAAGCGATATTTTTTGGACACCTCTAGTGGCCATACAGCTTTACACATATCATATACAAAATCAGGAAGTATTAGTCTGCCAATAGGCTCTTAATCGACAAATCTTGCAACAATGGCTATAACTGCACATTTTCACTATTAAAAATTAATTTGATCAACATTTATTTTGACCCACCATAATGAATAATCTTAAACAACGCCTTTATCCCTTTTCAGATTCCGAAAATTTGAAAAACAGTAAACTTTCGATTAATAATCTATTTATCATTATATCAAAAAAAATTTGACTTTCTACTGATAGCAGTTGTCGCAAACAACATGTTCATCAATGAGAATAAATGAGTTTTAAAGTAATTGTCGCACAAATTATGATACAATTACAAGTAAATAGTCAAATGAAAGAAAGTGGTGGTTTTCGATCTAATAGAGACATTTACCAAGCAAGTTCAAAATACAGCAATATGATACCGAAAACCCCAACAGATTTTATTGATAACAATCAGTTACATCATCATAAAACTAACAAACAACAAGAAGAACATATTGCAGAAACCTCAATGGACGATTATAATGACAATCAAAAATTTGTATATAGAGAGATTGGCGTGGAGGATGGAGTTAATAATAATTGCAAAGGTATTGAAAAGCAGATAGATAAAGAAAAGTATTTGAAAATATATTATTGTAACGGCAATGGTGACAATAACAATAATACAACATTCCCCGGCATTACAAATATTGATGGAGATTACAGTAGCTACGAAGCCCAAATACAAGCTGGATCAATTAATAGTTCATTATATGAAAGTCTAAAAATCCAAAATCTGCACACACGATTAGATGGCAGTAGTCCATATAAACAATTAACATTTGAAATATATAATCAGTATCCATTACTCATCAACAACAATAAGAAGACAAGTAAGATATTTGAGGTCATATTTCGTATGTAAAAGATTTCTTTAACAGCAGTAGAATTCATTCAAAATTCTCTTTTTGTAGGTATAAAATTGTCCAAGAACTACATAAGTAGAGTATATTACTATACTGTTGTAAGAACGTTTCACAATTTAATGTACATATATTGAAGTAGTGAATACGGAAACAATTCATTTCTTTACTACATTCAATATTAGCGCTTCAAACAAGAAATTTTCAAAAGGATTTTTTTCCTGTAAATAGTTCTGCTACAAAATTTTGTTTTTTTCAGAAATAAATCCCAAAATAATAATCTAGAGCAAGGCATAAGCAAGAATTGTTTTCTACGTTCCGTGACGAATCAGTTGATTCATGTTTTTCATACAAAAACCTAACGGCAATCTCGTTGCCGAACTAACGACTTACACTGGTTTCCGTAAGCCAAAAACGAATCAGTTGATCCATCACGGTACGAAACGTAGAAACTAATTGAGCTCATACACTTTACAAAAAAGATTTCTGTAAACAGCAGTAGAATTCATTTAAAATTCTAATTTTTGTAGGTATAAAATTGTTCGAGAACTATATATGTTGTATTAACGTTTCACAAATTAATGTATAGTGAAGTACTGAATAGGGTAACAATTGATTTCTTTACTACATTCAATATTAGCCCTTCTAATATGAAATTTTCATGAAGATTGTTCTGCTACAAAATTTTGTATTTTTTTTCAGAAATAAGTCCCAAAATAAACGATTCATAATGATCTAGAGCAAGACATAAGTAAGAATTAGTTTCTACGTTCTGTTCCGTCACGAATCAGTTGATTCATGTCTTTCATACAAAAATCGACTTTTGCAAATAAAAATCGAAAAATGTCGGGAAAAGTCGAAAAATGTCCAAAAATCGTTAAAATTTAACTAATAACTATCTGGTTTAACTATTTTATTACAAAAACATTTTTTGAACTACAGAATCGTAAGCAAAGAGTACTGCTTTATTATGTCCTGGTTTACAGTGGACAATTTTACTTGCGCAAGTTTTTGGATTTGTGGAAGAGAGAGGAGAGAAGAATGACGTCACCATCTCGCAACTCATTCTAGAATTTTCAAATTATTCATCGAAGGGACACATTTGAAATCTCTATTTCTATTCAATTCATTGTATTTATGTGGAAGGTTTTAATTAATAATATGAATCTTTAACTTTAATAATGAAATGAAATTAACCATTACTTCAGTAAACATATTTCATAAATTCAAAGAAACGTTTTCTTATTACTAATAATTTTACTACAATATTGTCATGCATAACGTAGAATGTTAATGCCATGACTTAGTTGCAATAGTCGAATGAAATTATTTCATATATTATAAACCATTAATAATAATGTTTTATTTATTTGTATAAACAGAGTGTGTTTGAAGCTTGTATGAAGGAAAAAAAATTGTTTGAAAGGCCGCCCCCCCCCCCCCCTAGAATTGTTCTATGGGTTGTAAAACTATGTCATACAAAAATTTAGGCTGATTGAATAACGTTAACAGGTGCCGCAACGGCTCTGAAGTTTTTAAGTGCATTTACAAGGGGAAAATATCGATTTTTTTCAGTTTTTGCTCAAATTTGGCCATTTAGTAATAAAGATATAAAACACAAAAATTGCTGGAAAACTTTAAAAGTTTTTGCAAATTCCCCAGGCCATTAACGTGTTTCACAGCACATAAATTGGAAACGTGACAAAAAAATTTACTTTTTTTGGGATATATTCTAAAAAATAATTTTGTTACTTAAAATATATCTATAATTACTCTAATATTAGTTTTTGCCCTTATAAGATAACGCAATCTTCTTCTAAGCTATGGTCAAAAAAAGTTTGATTTTTTCAACGGCCGTTTCAAATCTCCAATTTTAGTTTTTTTGAAACTTTGTTAAACAAATTTCAAAATCTTTAGGAGATCTCATGGGGATTTATGGTCAATAGATAAGGCTATTAAACGGTAAAAATATTAGATCAATATTTCTTACAGTTTAGCTGTACCTGCGATTTGAACTCGGCGGATTTCGGGAAAATCGCATTTTTTGTAAAATTTCAGAGAATACGTATTAATTCTTTACTGTTGCACATTTTACATAAAGTATTATCAGAGTATTATAGTCCAGATAATATAAAATATATATCCGAAGTTTTATTTAAATCGGACATTCTTAACCCATAAACTGTGGAGTTCAAAGGTCATGTTTTGCAATATTTGGGAATTTTTAGTGTACCATTTCGAAATAATATTTATTTGTCGGCCATCTTTACCAAAAATGACTGGAATTTATCGTATATAGTCCGATATTTAATAGAGTGATTAAAAGGTAGATTAACCCTTTAAGGCACTTGGGAATAATTTAACACCAAAGTTTAAAAATTCAAAAAAAAAAAAAAAACACTACCTATTTGAATAGTGCTATATATAATTAGAGGAATAACAGAAATAAAACAAAAAATTGTATATTAAATCTAAAAAATTATACTTTAACGCTTTTTGACTATGGAGTAAACTTGAGGTGCACATTTTTAAAAGAAAAATTTTGTTTCTAAAACTGATAATTTACATAATCCTCTTTTAGGGTCGATTTTGAATCTTATATGTCTAAACATACAAACTTTATATGGTCAAAAAGGGTTAATTCATAAGTTTTTATACTTAATACAGAATTTTTGTATTATTTATGTTATTCCTTTAGTTATATAGAGCATTATTCAAATGGAGAGTGTTTTTTTTTGATTTTTTTAACTTTGGTTTTAAATTGTTCCCAAGTGCCTTAAAGGGTTAATCTAACTTTTATCACTCTATTTTAAATATCGGACTATATACGATAAATTCCAGTCATTTTTGGTAAAGATGGCCGACAAATAAATAGTATTTCGATATGGTACACTAAGAATTCCCAAATATTGCAAAATTTGACCTTTGAACTCTACAGTTTATGGGTTAAGAATGTCCGATTTTAATAAAACTTCGGATATATATTTATTTAAAATATGCATCAGTAAAGAATTCATAAGTATTCTCTAAAATATCACAAAAAAATGCGATTTTCCCGAAATCCGCCGAGTTCAAATCGCAGGTACAGCTAAACTGTAAGAAATATTGATCTAGCTTTTTTATTGTTTAATAGCCTTATATATTGACTATAAATCCCCATGAGATCTCCTAAAAATTTTAAAATTTGTTTAACAAAGATTCCAAAAAATTGAAATTGGAGATTTGAAACGGCCGTTGAAAAAATCAAACTTTTTTGATCATAGCTTAGAAGAAGATTGCGTTATCTTAAAAGGGAAAAAACTAATATTAGAGTAATTATAGATATATTTTAAGTAACAAAATGTTTTTGTTAGAATATATTCCAAAAAAAGTAAATTTTTTTGTCACATTTCGAATTTATGTACTGTGGGACACGTTAATGGCCTGGGGATTTTGCAATAACTTTTAAAGTTTTCAAGAAATTGTGTTTTATATCTTTCCGAAATGCTTACTCTGTGCACATTACGATTCCTTTACAATAAAGTTCAAAATGTATTACTAAATGGCCAAATTTGAGCAAAAACTGAAAAAAAATCGATATTTTCCCCTTCTAAATGCACTTGAAAACTTCAGAGCCGTTGCGGCACCTGTTAACGTTATCCTATCAGCCTAATTTTTTGTATGACATAGTTTTACAATCCAAAGAACAATTCTAGAGGGGGGGGGGACGGACAAAATTCGCAACTACGTTTTTTTGGAGCACTCTAATAGTGCTGTAATATTCTACTACTTTTGATTACTCAATACTACTCAATACTTTTCGTTTGGGTACTCAATAATACTCGATACTTTTAACGGTTTTATTTTAAATTAAAAACGAGGAATTTTTCCTTTTTTAAGTTATGTTAGACCAGACATCACACCTCTTTTGAGACATTTTATTTTTTTAGATTGCGTCAATAAATATTTGTAACTTTTTAACTAATATTGCAGTTTTTAAATTATTTTTACATTGATTTGATATTGCTAAGAGTTGCATTTTACATTGTAAAAAAGTAAAAATACACATTACGTACTCGCTTATCTAAGTGATATTTCGTGGCAGTCAGTGGTGATGCTTTCACTTATTCTTCCACTTAGATTTAACATAAAAGTGTCCTAGGCTGCCTCGTCGATGTGCTCTCGCTTAGAATTTAAGTCACAATATCATTAGGACAAATTAAAATTTCACTTGTGGAGTTCTAAGTGAAGTTAATGAGACTGCAATATAGATTACAATCCTATTTGCGTTTGTAAGTTAAAGTACCATGTCTTCCCTTTTTGTTATAGAAAAAATATATTTTTTTTATATTTATTTTAAAATTATCCAAGTTTATTTAAAAATGATTATCAAATAATAAACATGTATTATAGTTAATTCAATAAAAATATAATTAAACAATTTTAACGAAGATAAATGAAATAAATCTTAATTTTCTTTTGAAACTTTCGGCCTTTACAGATCCTGTAAACAATCAAGAGGAAGTTATCAGTATTAAAATAGTTATCAGTATTAAAACTAGAATGTATGAAATAAATTTACCCCAATTTTTAAATCCGTTTCTGCCATTTCAGATCACCACAATTATTTAAAATTTTTTACAATAAAATAACTTTTTTAACAAAACACAACTTCACTTACAAAAGATCAAATTTAAACTGAAACAAAAAGATTCTTCTTTTCATAAAACGGTACTTTAGTTCTGTCTTTTAAAGAAATAAAAACAAAAACAACATGAAAAAGGCAGCTAGCTCTCTCCTTAAATCGTAATCTATGTTATAATTAAAGTGCATGATATGTTGGATTACGCATACATTGCACTCTAAGTACTTAGATTGCTCGCTTAGAACGTCATACTGATGTCATCGAATATTATCTATGTAAGTACTTTGTTTCATTTACCGCTGGGAATTACAAACAGAGTAAATGCTGATGTTGACATTTCATTCAATCATAAAATGTTAAACAATAACAAGTAAGAGTCCTATATTCGGCTGTGCCGAATATTATATACCCTTCACCATGATGTGTTAAGTAGAATAGCCAGTACATAAAATTATTACAAAAAATCAAAAAATACCAGTTGTAAAACGAAAAAGTGTCAGAAAGTCCCCTATTATAGATTTTCGATCAATCATGTTGTTGCGTATGTACATAAAAACCAAAGAATGTATCATTCATAGAACAAATAAGTTGAAAAAATCGTTTCCTCCAGATTTGTATTAACATAAAAGTATGTACTAAGAAGTCCTACTTTACATGTTCTCACTATAAATACAAAAAGTACCTTCTGGAGAACGATAAACTACCAAAAGGTCCCCTTTTATAAGTTTTCACCTAAATTTCATGTTTCTAGGTTCAATATTATAGAAAATTCAAAAAGTACCTTTTGTAAATCCAAGAAGTCCCCTTTTATAGGTTCTCGCCTAATGAAGGCCCTACATGCTAAATTTCATGTTTCTAGGTTCAATATTATAAAAAAGTCTAAAGGTACCTTTTGTAGAACGAAATAGTACTTAAAAAATCCCCTTTAATGGGTTATTACTCACTCCGGGCCCTACATACTTAATTTTATGTCTCCAGGTTTAATATTATAGAAAATTCAAAAAGTACCTTTTGAAGAACGAGAAAGTACCAAAAAATCCCTTTTTTAGGTTCCCACCTAATCCAGGCCCTACATACCTTATTTCATGCTTCTACACGCAGAGAAAAAACATGGTTTGGCATGGTTAGTACAACCAATATTTTGTTGTCATAACCAAATAATTGTTATTTTTTTTGAATTTCATAAATATTTTAGTTACTGTAATCTGTAACTAATATGTTTATGACAATTATAAATTTGAGAATGATTCTCTGAAAAATAATTATTTTTACATCAAATAAACAATGACAACTAAGTAAACATATTTTGTTATTTAGAACCATTTAAACTTTCAAATAACCATAAAATGGTACATTTTTACATGTTTACCCATATAATGTTTAAGATATAAGCAAAATACGTTTACTATTAAAAATATTTTTGGTATCGCCTTTTTTATATCAGTTCTGTGGTTTATCTGTACTAGATCGGATTAAATAAAGTGTTAAACAATTTTGAAAAATAAATAATATCTAAAAATATAATCGTAGACAACATTATAAAATTTAAAAGAAATATAAAATACATAAAATATGGTACATAAAAATTAATAATTAAAAAAAAATTTATTAATTACCTTAATATTGACATGAAAGTGTGACTATATTAATTTATATCTATGGAAATACCAGTGTTTGTAAGTTTTGTGTTTGTACATAAAAAATTAATAATTAAAAAAAATATAAAATACATTTTTATTGAATCTCATATACCCATCATCAAACCATATGCCTTAAAAGGTATGTTCCCCTATAAACATCAGGGTGATATTACTCATCAAATTAACTGAAGAGGACCTTATTTAAGAGATAGGGTTAATTATTGACCGTTTTTCTTTACATCGAATATCGCTTCCCGACACTTTCCGCATGGAATTTGGTAGGAAGATTAACGTTCCTATAAATGTTTCTTATATAAAATTTCATAACTGTTCACGTATTTTAAGTCAGCAAAGATAGTTAAAGTAATTTTCTTATGGACCGGTCCTCAATATATTTGGTAGAGAGGTTTTAACTTATATATAAAATATGTGTGTCGAAATTTATCGCTTTTCTGTATTCTGTATTTTTAAGCCAGTAATCATTGTTTAAGTAATTTTTTGAAGGGCACCTTATATGGTGAGAAGGGTCAATTACGGACCGATCCACATAAAGTTTGATAGAGAGATTTTGGCTTCATTGAAACTTATGTGTGTCGAATTTCATCACTATACTGGTATTTTTAAGCTAGTAATGAGCGTTAAAGTCATATTCTGAAGGGGACCTTATATGGGGGGTATAGTCAATTATGGACCGATCAACATAAAATTAGGTAGGGAGATTTTGGAACATATGAAACTTATACTCGTATTTTTAAGCCAGTAAGTAATGAGCGTTTAAGTGATTTTCTGAAGGGGACCTTATATGGGGGTAGGGTCAATTATGGACCGATCAACATAAAATTTGGTAGAGAGATTTTGGATCATATGAAACTTATTTATGTCGAATTTCATCGGTATATTCGTACTTTTGAAACAGATAAGCTGTTTTTTGGTGGTCCACTTGTATGAGGGCTATCCGAAAACGTAATATTTGTGGAAAATTTCAATCCTGTATCTCGTTCCGTGCTTTCAACAGACAGACGGACGGACAGACATGGCTAGATCGTCTTAAAATTTAATAAGTGACCAGAATATATATACTTTTGTGGGTCTATGACCAACCAATGAAATGTTGTATTTCTATAGCCAAAAAAAAAATAGAAAATTATCTGGATAAAGATTCGAAAATTGTGAAGTAGCGCCGCAGACGAAAAATTATTTGAAAAAAATCGCGAAAAAAATAATGATAACGAAAACAATAACGATAGCGCAGCAGGCGAAAAATTATTTGAAAAAAATCGCGAAAAAAATAACGATATATATATTGTCTGGATCGGTTCAAATATAGAGAAGATGTTAAAAATATATATATAGAAGATGTTAAATATATATATATATAGTTTACCAGATGTACGAAATTTTGTATTTAATTCATATGAAAGGGGCCAAGCCCCCAATTGAAAGTGCGCCCGTTATTCTCCAAATGTTCACATGAATGTCAAAGTTCTCCATTTAAAATTTTAAGATTCTAGCTCTTATAGTTTTCAGATATACAAATTTTTCTATTTAATGAGTTCAGATGAATATTAAAATTCTTCGTGCAAAATTTGAAGACTCTAGTTCCATGAGTTTCCCAGATAAACCAAATTTTGTATTTAATTCATATGGGAGTTGGCAAACACCCCATTGAAAGTTCGCCCATTATTAAATCTTCAGATGAATGTCAAAGTTCTTATGTAAAATTTGAAGATTGTCCTAATAGTTTCTCAGATATACGAATTTATCTTTTTAATTCATATGGGGGTTCCAAGCCCCTCCAGATGAAAGTCCGCCCCTTTTTTCTTCAAAATGTTCTGATGAATATTAAAGTTCTTCGTGAAAAATTTTAAGAATCTATTTCTATTATTTTCCCAGATAAACGAAATTTAGTATTTAATTCATATGGGAGGTAACAAACCCCCATTGAAAGTCCGCCCGTTATTCTCAAAATGTTCACATGAATATCAAAGTTTTTCATGTAAAATTTGAAGATTCTAGCTCTAATAGTTTCTCAGATATACGAATCTTTCTATTTAATTTATATGAAAATCCGCCCTGTTTTTTATGAAATATTCAGATGAGTATTAAAGTTCTTCGTGCAAAATTTGAAAAATTTAGTTCTATTAGTTTCTCATATAAACGAATTTTTGTAATTAATTCGTATGGGAGGTACCGCTCCCCTCATTGGTAGTCCGCCAATTTATAACCTAAAATGTTTCATGGATGTTAAAGTTCTTCGTGCTAAATTTTAAGATTCTAGTTGTAATAGTTTCCAAGATAAACGAATTTGTGAATTTAATTTATATGGGAGGTACCACGCCCTCTGCTGCTAGTCCGCCTACATTTTATCCTAAGTAATCATAATGACTCTAAAGTGGCTCCGACAAAATTTGAGGACTCTAACTGTTATATTATCTCAGATATACTGATTTAATATTTTCTTAATGGCTCAATGGCGTGGCTCCTCGCCCACTTGAAATTTCAAAATAAAATAAATAAGCCTATAACCTCTTCCAGATATGCAGAGATACACTGTGCAAATTTCAAGAAAATCGGTTCAGCCGTTTAGTAGTCTATAAACTTCAAATATACAAACATACAAACACACATTCATTTTTATATATATAGATAGACTAGCTAAACCCAGTGTGCTTTGCTACCCGGGCGTGGCTCCCCGCTCACTTGGAATTTCAAAATAAAAAGTAGCCCATTACCTATTCCAGACATGCAGGAATACGCTGTGAAAATTTGAAGAAAATCGGTTCAGCCGTTTAGTAGTCTATAACGTTCAAACATACAAACATATAAACATACAACCACACATTCATTTTTATATATAAAGAATCTTTTTATATATAATCTATATTATAGATAGAATCTATATTATAGATAGAAGATAGATAGATTAGGTAATACACTTTGATTACTTCTTTATAAGTTTACGTCAGAAACTTTCTTTAAAAACTAACTACATTTAAGTTATTAACATTCTATGAATTAATTCCTCGAAAAATATGAGTTTTTGCATGCTTGCGAAATAGGTACTTTTCAAAATAACCCAAAATTAAAATTCTATAGGCAAAAATTACTCAAATTCGTTTCCTAATCGTTAAGAACATGTTAAGTTAATCAATCCATCAGAAAAAAGTAACTTTGCATTTTTCATTTCTGTGCATTTCGAGTCCAAATTCGAATTAATTTGCGTTACGTATATGTAACTGTGGGCATAAATGGCTTAAATGATTATTGAATATGGAATATTTTTAAATTCATTTAGTTTATATACAACGCTACAAAAACAACAATAAAACAAATTTATTCCACCTAAAATTTTTCTGTATAAGATCTAAAATGAAAGTAAATTTACTTTTTTGGGTAAATTTTATATATTGTTATTTAAATTTCTTGTATATCAACATTTTTTATCTATCTGGATCTCCTTAAGCCATTTTTGTAATTTTTTTACCATTATTATTCGCAATCGCCTTCCCTTCAACTTGCTTATTATATTATTATTTTCAAAAGAAATCCGTTTTTGTTCGTAGCGTAATTTTTTTTAATTTTTTTGGGAAATGAAATGTTGTATTTCTATAGCCAAAAAAAAAATAGAAAATTATCTGGGTAAAGATCTGGATAAAATAGAAAAAATCGCGCGATTTTTTTCAAATAATTTTTCACTTTTTAAATAATTTAAGAATTTTTTTGTCACAGTCTAGTCATGTATGTATGTATGTATGTATATTGCATAATAGCTGCGTGCACCCGGCGTTGTCCGGGTTTCTTCAAAAATCAAAGAAAATATTTTTCTATCTGTAATGACTTTTTTGAAATATATATCAAAATTTATCTTATAACGATAAAATAGTTATTTTATTTTTCTGCCTTTTTTTAATCCTTAAAGTCAGTTTCTGAACCAAAAAGTCCCTTAAAAGTTAAGAAGTTTAAAATGAGCTTAAATTAGGAAATTTTGACTAATTTGTAAAAAAATTAAAAAAACTTTTTTGAGAAATTATACTGAAATCAGCATTTTCAATCACTTGTAGGGAACTAAGGACACTTTCAAATGATTTGTTTTATTTTTGCAGTAGATTTAATGAACTGTTCATTTTAAATTACGTCACACCGTACTTTGAATTGTAAAGAGCAAAAGTCTTCGGTTTTTATAAAATATAAAATTTCAAGCGATTTTTTGCTGTTTGAAAAAGTACATGCAATTGATTTCAAATTCCTTTAAAAAGAACAAAATTACGTTTTTTCCGTTGAGTTGATCATTAAATAGTAAAACCACCGTTTTTTCGTCATTTTTTCTCAAAAATACATCGATTTATAAAAAAGTATGTTTAAAAATATTATTTTTATTCATTAGTTTTTATGCATCCACACTTAAGTTTTAGATGGATTTAGACACCACTTATTAAATCCGAAGAAATAAAGGTTTAAAGATCAAATATCGTTAGATATACAAAAAAGTTACCAAATAATTTTACTTATTAAAATATTCACATCTTCCTCTAATTAAAAAATTTCGGAATTTGTTAATGGTAAATGGAAAATGTGTGCTGGAATTATTCCAAATCATTATTTAATTTGAAAAGCTTGGAATAAATACGTTGCTACTACATACGTGCAGAATTTTTGGTGGATAATTTTCTAAAAGTATAAAAAGATATTGAAAGATGAATTCATCTATATTTTATATGAACAATGCTTTATATGCATCGTTTCAGAGGTATACCTATATAAGATTTGCAAAAGTTCTGTCTTTCAGGACACTCTAATGAGTAGTCAAATACATATCATGGTTTTTAGATTTGAGCTGCATTTAAAAAATGGCAACCGAATTTATATCAAGATAATTTTTGATGGCAGATTTTTATTGTTATATCGATTTAACAATAAATTTAAATTTTATATTTTTGTATGAAAAATATGAGATATGATTACGGATCATTATTTTTTCTTGAGAGTTATTTAAAGTAAATTTTTAAGTTAATAGATATAACAGGCCCGAAATTAGTGGTATAGGCGTATTTATTCGGATTTAATGTATTAAACATTCTCTTCCTCAAACTAACCAAACTTTCCACGATAGAACTGTTGTAATGCAAAATTTCATGAAGCGTAAAATCCAGTTCAAAAAGTTGATTCTAAAAATACACAGTCTGTCGCCAAATTTCTTGAAAATCGGTTCATGTTTTTTATATTTAGCCTAGAAATTTGGTGTTACAGCTGTTCATTGTTATTCAAAAAATAAATAAATCAATATCATATAGAGTTTTTTTAACTTCTGTTTATTAGTTATGTAGTGGAAGAGTAAGAAAAGTCTCATATATATTTATTATTATATATTATAGGTTTTGAAGATGTAATGTGTCGTACTGTTCATTCCATAACATTCATTATAACAGATTTCATGAAAATCGGCTCAGTAGTTTTTTGTATGCCTGAACATAAATTTGGTTTAATAATTATTTTACAAAAAGTTGGTGTAAAAAGGGTGTCGTCCGATCCAGATCCTGAGATCGGTATACCAAATTTGGGTTCAGTAGTTTTCTGTAAGTCTCGAATGAAAATTGCTATAACAATTATATAGAAAAGAGTGAGGATAAGAAGAATCGTGACGTCAAATCATGATTTTATATAGCCTATTGTTCCACTTTAAAATAGAACTATAAGTGTTCTAAATTTCATGAAAATCGGTTCAGCAGTTTGTCAGTGAAAGCGTAACAAACAGACTTTCTCTTTCATATAAGTATAGGATAAGATATAGGTAAGGATAGTTGTATAAAAAGTGGGCGTAGAAAAGGGCGTGGCATCAGATCCAGTTCTTATATATAGCCTAAAGTTCTTTCCAAGCTTATACCTATCCGTATGCAAAATTTCAGATTAATCGGTTTAGTAGTTTTTGCATATTGTGATTATAAAATTGGTGTAATAATAGTTTTACAAAATGGGCATAAAAAGGGGCGTGGCATCCGATCACGATCTTATATAGCCTCTTAGTTCCTCTTGGGGTTAGGCTTATTAGCGGCCAAATTTCATGTAAATCAGTTCGGTAGCTTTGCTGTGAAAGCGTAACAAACAAACAGTGTGGATATACAGAAAAAAGAGAAATCATTTTACATACTTTACTATTTTTAATCATAAATATCATCCCCATTTATTAAGACATTAGCACATACATATCTATACATCAAATGAAAGCTTGAAATCTTTTCTACAATTTTCTCAATATTTATCGGTACCGTTATATCGATGGATTTATGAAATAACGGTACTTTTATCAGAAAACTCTATATAAAAAATACATTTTGTGGAATTGGTTCTCAAAGGGTTAATAAATGGGGTCATATTTTATATTGTTGAAAAGGTATTTCACTTTCTAACGATATATAAATTGCCCGGATCGGTTCATAAATAGAAAAGATATTGAATATATATATATATATTTATATATTTATATATATAGGTCTATAACTTGTAATTAGTTAATTTAGTTTACTTTTATAGAAAATTAAAATTGATTACAAATTTCTTTAATGTTTCAGATTTTTACGTTCAATATTACGTAAATAAATTCGCATTGAGTAAGTAGGTTGTATTTTTAGTTTCATTCGTTTAGCTTCCACATTATTGAAAATTTCGAAAGTACTATTTGAAAAAAAAAAACTATTATAAAATACCTTTTATAGATTCTCATTTAATCAAAAATTTTATGTTTCTGTGTTCAATATTATATACAATTAAAAAATTCATTCACTAAGGTCCCTACAATTTAAATTTTATATTTCTATGTTCAATATCGTGAAAATATCCAAATATCTGTACCATCGGAAAAACGAAAAAGTACAAAAATCTCTCTCAATAAATTCTCATTTAATAAGGACCGTGTGTCATGTGTTCCGGTTGGCGCTGCGAATTATGGCCACAGGTAAAATGGACCCAAAATATAAAACGAAAAATTGCCCTAATGTTGGGGTTAAAATTCATTATGAAGTATAACCTATAACCCTAATTTTAATTCACATATAGGTGGCGTGTCATAAAGTCCAGAGTCATATTTTCCATGGGCGTTATGACTCACTAAATTGAGTCTAGTGTCCATGGACGTTATAACAATATCAAAAGTGTCACAATGCATATGAGCAATGTAACATAAAGTCCATGGATTTCAAAGCGTCCATATATAAAAAGAAGGCTTAATTTAGCGAAGCCGGTATTCGAAATACCCCAGAGTTTAAAACCCCTGCGCCCGGCCGAAGGGGTAAGAGTGTCCCTTTCTTAAATTCTTTACAAATTTTCAAATACAGTTCTGATTTATATATTTTATATTTATAAAATTTCATATTTAGTAATATTTGTTGTATTTCCATAAAATGTTTGTTAATTTTGAACATTCTTGAAATATTTTTTGTATTTTTCGCGCGATTTTACAAAAAATATTTGAAGAATGTTCAAAATTAACAAACATTTTATGCAAATACAACAAATATTATTACATAAAATATTTTTTATAAAATCCCGCGATAATGTTCTTAATTTTTATAAAATATTAATAAATAGTAATAATGAAAGATCACCCCTAATTATTTTATGTTTTTTTAGGTCCCTTTTTAATTTTTTAATATTCACGTATTTTACAAAATTTAACAATAACAAGTAAGAGTGTTATATTCGGCTATGCCGAATCTTATATACCCACCATCAAACCTTGTTTGACTAGAATGAAACTTACTTATGTCGAATTTCATCTATATGCTCGTATTTTTTAGGCCAGTTATAAGCGTTAAAGTAATTTTCTGAAGGGGACCTTATATAGGGGGTAGGGTCAATTATGGGTCGATCCTAATATAATTTGGTAGACAGAATTTGGTTCGTATTAAATTTATTTGTGTCGAATTTCATCGCTACACTCGTATTTTTAAGCCATTAATGAGCGTTGCAGTCATTTTCTAAAGGGGACCTTATATGGGGGGTAGGGTCAATCATGGACCGATCCTCATAAAATTTTTTAGATAGATTTTGACTCGTATGAAACTTACTTATGTCGAATTTCATCTATATACTAATATTTTTAAGCCAGTAATGAGCGTTAAAGTCATTTTCTGAAGAGGACCTTATATGGGGGGTAGGGTCAATTATGGACCGATCCTCATAAAATTTTGCATAATGATTTTGGATCATAAGAAACTTACTTATGTCGAATTTTATCGCTATATTCGTATTTTTAAACAAGTTATGGCTGTTAAAGCTGCTTTTCGAGGGGCCACTTGTATGGGGGCTATCAGAAAATGTGGACCGATATTGCCCATTTTCAATACCAAACAAACCTTACCTGTAAAAAATATTTATGTGAAATTTCAACCCTCTAGCTCAGGGGTCGGCAAACTACGGCTCGCGAGCCAAATGCGGCTCTTTGGATGTGGAGCTATGGCTCTTTAGTTTCATACGCATTTTTTTATTTTATAAAAAAATATATATCTTTCTGAATAGATTAACGAGCAGTGTTTGTTAAAACCAACAAAACAATTCGCAAACGTTTCTACAATATACACAACATTTCAACTTTGTTTAATCGTTCTGTATGTGAGACAACTAACAAATGAAAGTTTAGAGTCGTTTGTGAAACTTTAAACAACACGTTATGATCCAAACTTTCTAAAGCTATACAAACCTATCTCTCCTATTGAATTTGTTCCATGTACAAGTTAGTATTGTAAAAAAATTTTTAATTATTTAAATTTTTAGTTGAAAAGTTCCCTATAAACGATGGGGTATCATGAGCGCTCTTACGATGTGCCATTAGATAAAATGTAAAACATAATCATACATTCCGAAATTTTCGTGATTTTCGAATTAAAACATATTTTTTGGAAATTGAAAATATAGTAATTAAATAATTACTTAATAATGTAGAGAGTTTGAACACAGTTACCCAGAAAAAACTTACATTGAAAAGTAATGAGTTAAAAAGCTAATAAAATTTCTTTTCACTACTTCTTCATTAGCATTTTAAGTCATTATTTTAACACGGCAAGTACTTCTACGCACGCTTACTAATAGGAAGTTAAAGAAGTACTTGCAATTTCTCTTACAAAACAGTTGTTGAGTAAGTTGTTTTGTTTTTTAATAATAAACAGATCCAGCTAGAATACGAACCAGGGACTTTGATTTTTTAGTCAAATGTTCTACACACTGTACCACTCCTTAGCTTTTTTATAGCGCATCAAATAATGGTTTTCACAATCAAAATTAATTTTGTTTTATTTTTTGTAAAACACAATTCATAAAATGCAATTAAATAAAATATGCAAACAAAATGACAAAGCCGAAAATAAAGTACTTTTAAATCAGATTATAAGAAAGTCATTACTAGAGTACTTCTAAGTAATGCAGAAGGTAAGTATTAGTTATTGAAAAGTAAGTGGTTATGGAAGTATAACCCATTACCGAGTTTTTGCTGGGTAAATACTAAAAACTTGTTCTATTTAAAAACTTCAATATTTAAATATTGCGCGTTTTAGAAACGTTTAACAGTGATCTATAAAAGATTGATATATTTTTGACATAAAATTTTTGGCTATAAATAAGGTACCAGAAAGCGTATTATGGACCGACCCATCCTTACAAAATTTGGTAATGAAATTTTGGATCCTACTTGTTTGTGTTGATTTTCATCACTATACTTGTATTTTTCGTCGTTTTCGAAAGTGGACACTATATGGGTGGGTAGGGTCAATTCTGAATCCATCCTTAAATTTAATTAATTTGGTACAGATATTTTGTTCCTATAAACTTGTTTATGACGAATTGCACCACTATGCTGGTATTATTAAGCATGTTATGAGCGTTAATTAAATCAGTTATGAACGTTAAAGTTATTTTCCGAAGTAGACCTTTTAAAAGGGGATTGGTCAATTATGTTATGTTTGTGTTGAATTTTGTCATAATACTGCTATTACTAAGACAGTTATGAACGTTAAATTCAAATTTGGAAGATAGATTTTTGTTCTTATAAAAGTTGTATATTTTTAATTTCGCCGCTATATTGCTACTGTTAAGTCAATTATGATCGTTAGTCATTTTCTGAAAAGGACCTAATATTGGGGTTGGTAAAATATTTATCTCGATTGCCGCCAAATTAATATATTACTTTATACTGTATTAGCTGCGTCATCAATTTTCGTGATTTTTACATTTCCTGATATGTTTCCAAATACCTTTTAATTGATAACACTGTCGCCCTACTCTAATAAAATTCTATATTTTTATATAACTAGTGTTTAAAAAATGCATTCGAATGACCCATAAAAATTCAAAAAGTATTTGTAGTCAAAAATCTATAAGAAAGATTCCTTGCAGAATGTCCTGTAGATAATTAAACCAACTTTATGTTTTTGAAGTGAATTCATAAAGTATTTGTAAAGTTTTAATAAACAACAATTTTGTGGCTCTTTTAAAACATATGTTTTGTAAACTGTAAATTTTGGCTCTTCCGACTCAAAAGTTTGCCGACCTCTGCTCTAGCTCTTTCCATTGGGACTCTATCGTGCTTTCAACAGACAGACAGACGGACGGACGGACAGACATGGCTAGATCGACTTAGAATTTAATGAGGACCCAGAATATATATACTTTTGTGGGTCTATGACCAATATTTCGATGTGTTACAAACGGAATGACAAAATCAATATACCCCCCATCTTTTTTGATGGTGGGTATAAAAATTAGCCCCAAAGGAAAAAAAGTTTTGTTTTGGGGTACTTCTTAATTTCACAACATTGGGGTCATTTTTATTTTTTTTCCAAAATGCAGTATTACCCCAAATGTAAAAATGTTGAAATAACCCAAAAAAAAAAATATAAAAAAAATTTCGTGATTTTGTTTCCTGTATCTTTGTTGGGGCCATATTTCGTTTTATATTTTGGGGCCATTTTACCTGGGGCCATAATTCGCAGCGCCGTTCCGGTTAACCATCATAGAGAATCCAAAAGGTACCATTTGAAGAATGGAAAAGTAGGCGCTGCGAATTATGGCCCCAGGTAAAATGGCCCCAAAATATAAAACGAAAAATTGCCCCAATGTTGGGGTCAAAATTCATTATGAAGTATAACCCTAACATTTTTTAAGAAAAATCACCCCAAAATTAATGAAAAATCTCCCCAAGGTTGAAATGAAAAGTGGCCCCAAATATTGGGTTAATTTTTCGTAATGAACAATTACCCCAAAAACGTAAATGAAATTTCACCCCATTTAATTTTAATTCAAATATAGGTGACGTGTCATAAAGTCCAGTGTCATATTTTCCATGGGCGTTATGACTCACTAAATTGAGTCTAGTGTCCATGGACGTTATAACAATTTCAAAAGTGTCACAATGCGTATGAGCAATGTAACATAAAGTCTATGGATTTCAAAGAGTCCATTTATCAAAAGAAGGCTTAATTTAGCGAAGCCGGTATTCGAAATACCCCAGAGTTTAAAACCCCTGCGCCCGGCCGAAGGCCGGCTATACAGAAAACTTTTTAAGTGGAAACCAAAATGCAACATACACCAAATTTAGGATAAATTCCTTTGGGGGTAAGAATGTCCCTTTCATAAATTCTTTACAAATTTTCAAATACAGTTCTGTTTTAAAAGTGATACAATGTCAATGGACATTATAACACTTTTAAAAATTGTCATAACGTCCATGGACACTATGAAACTTTTTGGTGTGTCATAACGTCAATGGACATTATGACATCCCACCTCAAATATAAGCTAACATATTTATAAAATTTCATATTTAATAATTTTTGTTGTATTTTCATTAAATGTTTGTTAATTTTGAACATTCTTGAAATATTTTTTGTAAAAATATGTTCAAAATTAACAAACATTTTATGAAAATACAACAAATATTATTACATAAAATATTTTTTAATAAAAAATATCGCGCGATAATGTTCTGATTTTTTATAAAATATTAATAAATAGTAATAATGAAAGATCACCCCTAATTATTATATGGTTTTTTAGGTCCCTTTTTAATATTTTAATATTCACGTATTTTACAAAATTTAAGAATGAAAATTAGCCCCAAAGGAAAAAAGTTTTGTTTTGGGGTATTTCTTCATTTCACAACATTGGGGTCATTTTTATTTTTTTGCAAAATGCAGTATTACCCCAAATGTAAAAATGTTGAAATACCCCAAAAAATATATGAAAAAAAAACAAAAGTTT